>NW_019416338.1:767366-830037 GCF_000390285.2 Anoplophora glabripennis | reverse complement strand
GGCGTCCCTAAAAAAGTTTTCTGCTAAAGGTAAAAATTTATAATAATTTATATGTAATGTGTAGAAAATTTCTATTATATGTTCATTTGACCCACAACATATTTTAATTATTTATGTCGTCAAACAATTTTATTATATTGATGGTAAATTTCGTTTTGTTCCGTTTCAAGAGGTCTCCAAAATGACATGTAATAATATTAGTAAACGAAATATTCCTCTTATTTCTCCCTTTCGCAATTGTAATATGAATAATTAATAGAAGGAGCCTATAATAAATTAAAATTACTTGAATCACACCAAATTCCGCATTCCTGCACTGCACTGCCAGGTGACTTGTCGACAACAGAAATTTATGAAGCAGTCGACCAGAGCAACAGTGCGTAACACCGTTTGCCGGAAGGCGCATCCTTCAACTGGGCGTATACTAGGGTTTCTGATTTCTCGGCCTATTTTTTTTCTCGGGTTTCGAGAATTCTCGACTAGGAATTCCCGGGAATTCTCGAATTCTCGAGAAATTTCTAAAACTTAAAAAGTCATAATTTTGGTATTGCAATGCGAAANAAAATATTAATACTTTATATAAATATAAATCGTGTCAATCTTTATTTCTTCTAAATGACTGGAACTATTTACAAGTTTATTAAACAATAATTATATACAAAAATCGGTGTTAGAGACAAAACTGAAAGTTATAATTCTTGGTTTCTACAATTTTTATTTATCACCTTTAGAAAAGAAATAAATATTTATGAACGGAATCAAAAATGAAATATTTATTACTTTACAATAGCAGACGATTTTAAGTAAAAAAAGCGGAAGGTGATTTTAAATGGTCTGAAAAAGAATTTATTTGTAGATGTTTTTGTCGGTCCCCGCTGATTCTGAAAATAAATCAAAATTATGCGGAATTATTTAAACTCAGGTCGGCGGTCAAATATCGGTAATATGGCCTAGCAAGTAAATGCAGAATTAGTAAGCGGTAAGCGGTAAGCGGTAGCAATAAACAGTGAAGAAAGCCCAGGCGGTACAAGGCGGAAAAATTGGGTGGCGATAGGATGGTAAAACGGGATCCGAAGTATCTCGCCTTACAATTCGTACTGGCCTCTAAGTTTTATACGACCTGGTGACCGATGTTGTCGGACTCTCCGTATACAACGCTTCCCGGTCTGATGGGTATACACGCCGATCAGGGAGAAACTTACGTATACTATATGGAACGACCCGGATATTGGGTATACACGCCGAACCTCTAGGTGTAAGTTCACATATCTCCTATTACCCAGCGTACCTCCTGGTGCGGGACACCGAGCAACGCTGTAGTAACCACGAAGGCTTCGTCAAGATTGAGTATACACGCCGAATCCAATGATTGCTCTGTCGCGTGGGTTGAGAAGGACGGTGGAATTTGTGTGCGGGTTACCAAGAATATTCTTCTCGGGCCCACAGTAATTCCACACTTAAAGCGTACAAACCTTTTCGGACTTGTACTCGGTTGGAACGGATAATAATAAAGGAAAATAATTATTACTGGGTTCACTGGTTATTCCTGGCTGTCTTCGGTGGAGACTACTTGCTGGCGGACTTCTGGATGGTGTCGAGTTCTGGCTAGGAACTTCTGGTCGGATTCGAGTTCTGGCTAGGAACTGCCGGTTTCGGGGAATGTCGAGGGCTTTTGTTGCCGTACAAAACAAAAATTGTAAAATTTGCCCCATGGTCCCGCATTTTCTTACGTCCCTGTAGCAAATATTGATTTATATATTATACCGATTATTAAGCATACAAATAGTAATACAACCCCAAAAATTTCGTGAATTAACATTACACCGTTTTGAAGTTATGCAATAAAAATTGTTTCCTGAGTTACCTTTTCAAGAGGACATATCTCCCTTAGGGGCCGCCACTGACATAAATTCTATTAAGGTTTTCATTATATTTCGACATGTTTTAAACATTCTCAAATTTTGATTATTTATTTCGTTAACACCTTGTATACTGAAAGTATATGGTATACAAACAAAAAGTACGGTGTCAATGAAACTTGTATTTTAAATCTACTCTTAGGAGATATTTATTAGAATTTAATAAGACAGCAAGTGATGGTGTTGAAGTCCTTGGATCTGGGAAGCTCATCCATTACAAACATAAAATTAACTGTTGGTTTATATTTTGAATTTAATATTTTTGTTATTCAGCTTCAAGATATTCACAAATTAGCCTTTGAAATACGCAACGCAATTCCATTCGACATCATTTTAGTGCTAACAAAAGTTTTATAGTTTTATGAAACGGCATCCGAGGTTATCACTAAGGCAACCCAATTCAGTTTAATTTCCATGTGCTAGATAATTTAAGAGAAGAAACGTTAACGAATTCTTTGATATAGTAACGAAATTACTAAAGGAAAATAAGTTAAATGCAAATAGTACATTTTAATGTCGATGAGTCATGTTTTTCAACCACACAGAAGCGAATTAAAAAAAATTTTAGCTTTTAAGGGCAACAATCAGATAGGTGTAGTTGCAAATGGTGAACGTGGTGTCAGTACGATGTTTCTTGCTTGCATTAGTGCAGCTATATTTGAAAAAATTGAAAATTGAGGTAACAGCTGGCAGACTGGTTGTTAAGTTTTCATAAGGTGGACAATTGTAATAAAAAATCATATTAATATTTTAATAAACAGGTCCGTACTATATTTATTGAGATAGAATTCCAAGAAAATCCCTGCATCACTTTCTTGGAATTAACCGCATTTGACACCCGACGTAGAAAGATGAAAAATTCCAAGGCACGCTCCTGTAGTTCCGATAACGACGCAGAGGTCCTCTTGGAATCCTGTCTCAACAAATGTCGTACGAACTGTGCTATATTTAATAGTACAATTAACAAAATAAATGTATAGTGGTACGAGTATTTTACGTAGTAATTAGTACAATTTGTCAGACCACTCCGATAATTGCACATTTCAGTTGTAAAATAAACGTCAATATTGTAGTAAAATCCAATGCGGATGCAACTAAATTGAAGGTAAAAGTAATATAAGGCAAAGCTTTTTTCGATTACTGTCCTAATTTCACCAGTTAATGAATTAAAGAAAGTGATATGATTTTACCAACTTTACTTGATTGATTGAAATCTAAAATTTAATAAAATACCTCTCACTTGATTTTTCTTGAACAAATAAATACTGATGGAAGAAATATTGAATAATTTAAGTCTATGACATATTTTAATACAATTAATTCAGGTAAACGTATTCTTGCTTCTTCATCTTTTGTAAAAAAATTGAATCTACGAAGGAGTACACGTTTGGAGTTGAGATGTATAGAATTCCACACTTTTTCCATAATATTGTAATGGCAGTAGCAATATTGACATTGAGGCTTAGTTTGATAACGTATGAAACGAACGGTATAGTCTTTCCGAAGTCAGTTGAACTTGTATAAAAAGCCTAGAAATAAAATTTAATGAGATTCAGAGGCGTCCCTAAAAAGTCTTCTGCTAAAGGTACAAATTTATAAAAATTTGTACGTAATGTGCAGAAAATAACACCTGCACGTTTAGTTCGGCCAGACATGTATATGGGTTAGGCTAAATAAATATGGGACCAAGTTTTTCAAATACTTCAATGCCGAGTTGCTGCGTCAGCGACCGAACCTGGTACCCTGGTATTTATTTTGTAGTTTAAAAATTAGGTATAATTTAGAGTGGTGTTAGCATATTCATCTATAGCAGTAGTAGTTAAAAAATTACTATTTGTCTTACTTAGGCTGTATTGAACTTATAGATATTTTCTTTATATATTCGATTAAATATATGGATATTTTATTTGTTTAAGTATGTATATTTCATCGTATTATTAATATTGTATCTGTAAAGCCGTTATTACTTTTAAAGTGTCATAGAATGATGCTTTTAAAACTGTTCTTGTTATCAAAATCATAATAAACTTCAGTTACAATAATAAAAATTCAAATTTAGGATAATATTTATCTTACATTTTCTTTAGCGACTTTAACCAACCATTGTAAACATTAAAGATTGCTTTTTTTTTCATTTTTAAAAGTCAAAAAAAGATAATAGAATTACTTAATTTACATATAAATTGAATGAATGTTTGATGTACAATGTNTCGAAGATTTATATATATAAATCAATAATTTTCGCCGCCGGGGTAAAATAATCCGAAATAAAAAGAAATATTTCTAAATTCTGAACATAATAAAATTAAAATAAAACAGGTTCATTACAATACCTATCATTTACCTAAGATCAATATGACTACTAACTACTCTATCTTATATTTTTTTTAGCATAGTATACATACGCACGTATATTTTCCTATATTGCGATGCGATTTAATTATATTACTAGTATATTCTTGACAAATAAATCTTCTCGGTATTACATTTATATCATTAGATGTACAGATCCATCTAATTGTTGATATTCTACTAAGGGAAGTTATATTGTCCGTGGCCAGGTGCAGCGGAATCGACGTCGACAAATCTAAGAAAAGGTGCCTCAAAAAGAGGCAATCCCATAAATAGGATAGGTGATTCGCGCGAATCCCTCTGTGTCAAAATTCAAATTTCTCAGATTGGAATTTTGAGTAAGTAATCTAATCAGTATTTGTCATATACCTGACACCTATGTTAAGTGTCACAAATAGTAATTTTCTTATTTATTTATTCATTATCATTTATTTTGTAGCAGGAATTTTTGAACATGTAATGAATTATTGAAATGGATTTTACTAGAAAACGGCTCATGCTATTAAAATCTAACAAGAGTACCTTTTTTATGATAAATTTTCATATTTTTGGTTCAAGAACTAGAAAAAATGGCGTACAAAAAAAATTGTAAAATTTGCCCCATGGTCCCGCATTTTCTTACGTCCCTGTAGCAAATTTTGATTTATATATTATACCGATTATTAAGCATACAAATAGTACAAATTTCGAGAATTAACATTACACCGTTTTGAAGTTATGCAATAAAAATTGTTTCCTGAGTTACTTTTTCAAGAGGACATATCTCCCTTAGGGGCCGCCACTGACATACATTCTATTAAGGTTTTCATTATATTTCGACATGTTTTAAACATTCTCAAATTTTGATTATTTATTTCGTTAACACCTTGTATACTGAAAGTATATGATATACAAACAAAAAGTACGGTGTCAATGAAACTTGTATTTTAAATCTACTCTTAGGAGATATTTATTAGAATTTAATAAGACAGCAAGTGATGGTGTTGAAGTCCTTGGATCTGGGAAGCTCATCCATTACAAACATAAAATTAACTGTTGGTTTATATTTTGAATTTAATATTTTTGTTATTCAGCTTCAAGATATTCGCAAATTAGCCTTTGAAATACGCAACGCAATTCCATTCGACATAATTTTAGTGCTAACAAAAGAATGACTCGAAAAGACTGGTTTTATAGTTTTATGAAACAGCATCCGTGGTTATCACTAAGGCAACCCAATTCAGTTTAATTTCCATGTGCTAGATAATTTAAGAGAAGAAACGTTAACGAATTCTTTGATATAGTAACGAAATTACTAAAGGAAAATAAGTTAAATGCAAATAGTACATTTTAATGTCGATGAGTCATGTTTTTCAACCACACAGAAGCGAATTAAAAAAAATTTTAGCTTTTAAGGGCAACAATCAGATAGGTGTAGTTGCAAATGGTGAACGTGATGTCAGTACGATGTTTCTTGCTTGCATTAGTGCAGCTATATTTGAAAAAATTGAAAATTGAGGTAACAGCTGGCAGACTGGTTGTTAAGTTTTCATAAGGTGGACAATTGTAATAAAAAATCATATTAATATTTTAATAAACAGGTCCGTACTATATTTATTGAGATAGAATTCCAAGAAAATCCCTGCATCACTTTCTTGGAATTAACCGCATTTGACACCCGACGTAGAAAGATGAAAAATAACGACGCAGAGGTCCTCTTGGAATCCTGTCTCAACAAATATCGTACGAACTGTGCTATATTTAATAGTACAATTAACAAAATAAATGTATAGTGGTACGAGTATTTTACGTAGTAATTAGTACAATTTGTCAGACCACTCCGATAATTGCACATTTCAGTTGTAAAATAAACGTCAATATTGTAGTAAAATCCAATGCGGATGCAACTAAATTGAAGGTAAAAGTAATATAAGGCAAAACTTTTTTCGATTACTGTCCTAATTTCACCAGTTAATGAATTAAAGAAAGTGGTATGATTTTACCAACTTTACTTGATTGATTGAAATCTAAAATTTAATAAAATACCTCTCACTTGATTTTTCTTGAACAAATAAATACTGATGGAAGAAATATTGAATAATTTAAGTCTATGACATATTTTAATACAATTAATTCAGGTAAACGTATTCTTGCTTCTTCATCTTTTGTAAAAAAATTGAATCTACGAAGGAGTACACGTTTGGAGTTGAGATGTATAGAATTCCACACTTTTTCCATAATATTGTAATGGCAGTAGCAATATTGACATTGAGGCTTAGTTTGATAACGTATGAAACGAACGGTATAGTCTTTCCGAAGTCAGTTGAACTTGTATAAAAAGCCTAGAAATAAAATTTAATGAGATTCAGAGGCGTCCCTAAAAAGTCTTCTGCTAAAGGTACAAATTTATAAAAATTTGTACGTAATGTGCAGAAAATAACACCTGCACGTTTAGTTCGGCCAGACATGTATATGGGTTAGGCTAAATAAATATGGGACCAAGTTTTTCAAATACTTCAATGCCGAGTTGCTGCGTCAGCGACCGAACCTGGTACCCTGGTATTTATTTTGTAGTTTAAAAATTAGGTATAATTTAGAGTGGTGTTAGCATATTCATCTATAGCAGTAGTAGTTAAAAAATTACTATTTGTCTTACTTAGGCTGTATTGAACTTATAGATATTTTCTTTATATATTCGATTAAATATATGGATATTTTATTTGTTTAAGTATGTATATTTCATCGTATTATTAATATTGTATCTGTAAAGCCGCTATTACTTTTAAAGTGTCATAGAATGATGCTTTTAAAACTGTTCTTGTTATCAAAATCATAATAAACTTCAGTTACAATAATAAAAATTCAAATTTAGGATAATATTTATCTTACATTTTCTTTAGCGACTTTAACCAACCATTGTAAACATTAAAGATTGCTTTTTTTTTCATTTTTAAAAGTCAAAAAAAGATAATAGAATTACTTAATTTACATATAAATTGAATGAATGTTTGATGTACAATGTTTGATGTACATTTGTTTGAATTTTTGAAAGAATCAGCTATGATTATAAAATAGCTTTTGAACCAAACTGATATTTGAATTTACGAGTTTCCAAGTTTAAATTGTTAAACCTTTAACTTATACTATTTTAACATTTCATCAAATGGATGTAATATAAAAGTTTTACCCATTACCAGTGGCTCGATAAACGATATAAGTCCGGATTGTCTAGAAGGAAGTTACAATTCTACTTTTCGAATGAATGTTTATCTACTGAAACTTTTTCATTGCTTAACTGCGTTATTCTTACTTGTCCCCTAAATATATTAAAGTTTTAAAACTCGCATAAAGTAACATTATTATTGTTAAAAAATAATGTTGCGCAAAAGAACATTTCATATGCTTACCATTTCGAGAACGTATGTATGTTCATAGTAGCAGTTGGCACGTTGGTCAACTAAAAATCCCTAGATCTTGGCGTCATCAGTATTAATGATTCATTTACAATGAACAGTGACAAACCGTTACGTCTACGCTCTGGATAATGCGATTGCCGATTGAATGAATAAAATGTGAGAAATTACACCAATCAGCAACCGGTGAAATAGAATTTTGTGTTCAAACGTAACCTTGATCTTATTGTTTCAATAACAATTTTACCAAAATTGAATTACGCGACGGAAATAAAATTAGTGTTTCAAACAAAATTGACGTAGCTTGTAATCATTTATGAAGGCTCTGTTGTTTCATGATAATCTTGACTTTACCTATTGTGAAGGGTCGATAAATAAACGAAAATATTGTGCAAAGTATCGAATATTTGCTTTGTTGTTGTAACCTGAAAAAACGGGGATTTAAAAAAACGACAAATATGCAGGGTATTTTATTTTTAAAAAATGCAAGTTCGGTTTATATCAGAAATGTAACATTCAATTGTCTTTTTATGTACTTCTTTGATATCGTAAGAAAAGTTGCCAAGACACTAGTCTCCACTATTGTTTTTTCTAAATAGAAAGGTAAAAAGGATAAGGATGGAATGTTACTGAATCACCCTGTAAAGAAAATTTTTTATTTTTAATTAATTAAATTCACTAACTTGATTAGTATAAATTAGTCAATCTACGTCAAACACCTTATTTGTATAAATGTGTGCAAAACCATATTTATCGTATCAACTTTAACGTCACCTGTTACATGGGTGTTATACAATAATGAAAACGTAATATTGACAGTTGGTATAAGGAAGCGCAAAAACAAACGTTTAGGTGGGGAATTATGGAAGGAAGCCTAGATAGTTGAAGTGAGAACAGTGTGGAGATGGGAGTAAGACGATCGGCGGGCAGTGTGGCAAAGTAGTGAAAAATTAAAAGTGTTAAGTCTAAACCGGTATTAGTTAGCAGGTAATTATTCTCTAAGTACTTTGTTGTTTACTGTTCTATGTAATCTTATGATTGTGATGATTATAGATGTTTCATGATAAAAATTTCCCCACAGGAGCTCTAGGTGAGCCTGGCACTCTCATTTTATGTTAAATGGTTGTTAATGTTTTTGTTGTTCTTTCGATTTGTCTCATGTTTAATTTGAAGACTGTTGTACGTAAATAATAAAGTTAGGTGTTGTGCAAAACCATACTTATCGTATCAACTTCGACGTCACCTGTTACATGGGTGTTGTATAATAATGAAAAAGTAATATTGATAGTTGGTAGGGGCGTATATTTATAAGATAAAATTGATACAATTATTATTAACGATTGCTCATTATTTATTACNCTAAAGCCTTAAAAACTTAAAATAAATAAATCATGAGCTGGTAGAGAAACCACTTTAACCGCTCAGTTATTTGTCGAGAAACGAATTGAACCCATGAACGAAACGAACTCCAGTCAAGAACTTAAGACGCGCGCGATTTTTAAATTTCTCTATTTCTCGACACTTTTTTCTCGTCTCGAGTAAGGCCAGATTTCCCGGGAATTCTCGCTTCGAGAAGTCTCGACCAGAAACCCTAGCGTATACATTTCTACCACCTGCACGTTTAGTTCGGCCAGACATGTATATGGGTTAGGCTAAATAAATATGGGACCAAGTTTTTCAAATATTTCAATGCCGAGTTGCTGCGTCAGCGACCAAACCTGGTACCCTGGCACATACTGTCAACCTCTTGGTTGTTCAATTGATATCGGAAAGACTATACAACAAACCTATTTTTTTACTTAAATAAAACAATTTACTTTTTATGTCATTTATTTTGTAGTTTAAAAATTAGGTATAATTTAGAGTGGTGTTAGCATATTCATCTATAGCAGTAGTAGTTAAAAAATTACTATTTGTCTTACTTAGGCTGTATTGAACTTATAGATATTTTCTTTATATATTCGATTAAATATATGGATATTTTATTTGTTTAAGTGTGTATAATATTGTATCTGTAAAGCCGCTATTACTTTTAAAGTGTCATAGAATGATGCTTTTAAAACTGTTCTTGTTATCAAAATCATAATAAACTTCAGTTACAATAATAAAAATTCAAATTTAGGATAATATTTATCTTACATTTTCTTTAGCGACTTTAACCAACCATTGTAAACATTAAAGATTGCTTTTTTTTTCATTTTTAAAAGTCAAAAAAAGATAATAGAATTACTTAATTTACATATAAATTGAATGAATGTTTGATGTACAATGTTTGATGTACATTTGTTTGAATTTTTGAAAGAATCAGCTATGATTATAAAATAGCTTTTGAACCAAACTGATATTTGAATTTACGAGTTTCCAAGTTTAAATTGTTAAACCTTTAACTTATACTATTTTAACATTTCATCAAATGGATGTAATATAAAAGTTTTACCCATTACCAGTGGCTCGATAAACGATATAAGTCCGGATTGTCTAGAAGGAAGTTACAATTCTACTTTTCGAATGAATGTTTATCTACTGAAACTTTTTCATTGCTTAACTGCGTTATTCTTACTTGTCCCCTAAATATATTAAAGTTTTAAAACTCGCATAAAGTAACATTATTATAGTTAAAAAATAATGTTGCGTAAAAACATTTCATATACTTACCATTTCGAGAACGTATGTATGTTCTTAGTAGCAGTTGGCACGTTGGTCAACTAAAAATCCCTAGATCTTGGCGTCATCAGTATTAACGATTCATTTACAATGAACAGTGACAAATCGTTACGTCTACGCTCTAGATAATGCGATTGCCGATTGAATGAATAAAATGTGATGTTACACCAATCAGCAACCGGTGAAATAGAATTTTGTGTTCAAACGTAACCTTGATCTTATTGTTTCAATAACAATTTTACCAAAATTGAATTACGCGACGGAAATAAAATTAGTGTTTCAAACAAAATTGACGTAGCTTGTAATCATTTATGAAGGCTCTGTTGTTTCATGATAATCTTGACTTTACCTATTGTGAAGGGTCGATAAATAAACGAAAATATTGTGCAAAGTATCGAATATTTGCTTTGTTGTTGTAACCTGAAAAAACGGGGATTTAAAAAAACGACAAATATGCAGGGTATTTTATTTTTAAAAAATGCTAGTTCGGTTTATATCAGAAATGTAACATTCAATTGTCTTTTTATGTACTTCTTTGATATCGTAAGAAAAGTTGCCAAGACACTAGTCTCCACTATTGTTTTTTCTAAATAGAAAGGTAAAAAGGATAAGGATGGAATGTTACTGAATCACCCTGTAAAGAAAATTTTTTATTTTTAATTAATTAAATTCACTAACTTGATTAGTATAAATTAGTCAATCTACGTCAAACACCTTATTTGTATAAATGTGTGCAAAACCATATTTATCGTATCAACTTTAACGTCACCTGTTACATGGGTGTTGTACAATAATGAAAACGTAATATTGACAGTTGGTATAAGGAAGCGCAAAAACAAACGTTTAGGTGGGGAATTATGGAAGGAAGCCTAGATAGTTGAAGTGAGAACAGTGTGGAGATGGGAGTAAGACGATCGGCGGGCAGTGTGGCAAAGTAGTGAAAAATTAAAAGTGTTAAGTCTAAACCGGTATTAGTTAGCAGGTAATTATTCTCTAAGTACTTTGTTGTTTACTGTTCTATGTAATCTTATGATTGTGATGATTATAGATGTTTCATGATAAAAATTTCCCCACAGGAGCTCTAGGTGAGCCTGGCACTCTCATTTTATGTTAAATGGTTGTTAATGTTTTTGTTGTTCTTTCTATTTGTCACATGTTTAATTTGAAGACTGTTGTACGTAAATAATAAAGTTAGGTGTATTTACTCTGCTTTTGTTTTATAAAATTACACCATCCTTCCCCTCTTTAAAGTTAGTAGCCAGCGCCTTCCGGTCAATTAAAAATATATGTATACAACGTAGGTATTCCTTATGACGATCACATATTTCTGGCCACAACTAAGTTTATATATTTTTTTTCGATCGAACCCGGGGTTATACTACAGTGTATTTACTATGCTTTTGTTTTATAAAATTAAACCATACTTCCCCTCTTTAAAGTTAGTAGCCAACGCCTTCCGGTCAATTAAAAATATATGTATACAACGCAGGGATCCCTTATGACGATCACATATTTCTGGCCACATCTACGTCTATTTTTCTTTTTCTTTTCGATCGAATCCGGGGTTGTTATACTACAAATGTTATATTTCTTAAAAATTTTAACAGCCTGTATCTCGAAAACTAAGCCATTTGAAAGAGTAATCATTAAATTTGCTTTTATTTCCTTCCGTCACTCCAAAGTATATATGTATTTTATTCTTATTTAAAAGTAAAATAAGTAAACGTTACTTTCTAAAAATCAAGCAAATTATTGGGAACTCATATAAAAACTTGAATTACAAATTAAGAAAATTGTCAATTCGGCGTTCGAGATTGGTGCTTGTCGTCCATTGCAGAATTTAAAATTTATTGCCTTCATAAAAGTATCCAAATTGAGGATTCCGGTTACAATATCCATTTTATCCAATCATCAGAATAATTGGGATCATTAAAATTTGTTTCTGGATGGAATGGGAATAAGCGGCCGAAGAGTAAAACGAATGCACGGTAATTAAATCCAATCATTTGTTTCAACGTAATTGGCGTGTAGGGTACATTTTAAAATATTGAAATGTGATTGACTTGGTGTATTGTATAGTACAATTTTTTATTTAGCCATTTATATTTATTTGTCACAAATGTTTCCATAACAATTTAAATAAATACAGCAGCACTTTCTCTACTTTAAAAAACCACGGATAGTATTTAGTATTTTTTTTAAATACAAAACCGTTATTTATACGAAAAAAATGTATTAATAATAATAGACAAAAATAATGAATTATAAATTACATTATTAAAAACAGATTCCTGAAGGGTATGTGTAACAAAAAGCCAAGATTAGACACAATTTTCACCAAAACAAAAGGATTTGGATCATTAAGAAACTTGTGCAATGTCGCAAGTTATGAAATTGACATAAAAAGTGGGTAATGTTAATTGTTTAATCAATATTAAGAGAATTAAAAAATAAGCTAATTCTTTTAGTTATTTTTTCAAGCTAGTATCTTCGCGTGACTTCTTTATTATAAGAATCTAAAACTCGAATGTCCTATATACAGGGTGTTTAATTTAGAGTAGCAAACGTGGTTAAAGAAAATTGTTACTTCCTAAACGGTTGTTTCGTTTTTACTTTCAGGGACTGTAAAATTTTACTCAAGATTAATGAAGTTTTAAACTAAATAGTAAACTAAAATTAGCACCTTCTAACGATAAGCAAAAAATGAATTACCAACCCTAATGGTGCTATGGCTTTCTAAATACATATTAATAGAATTCGACTTTTTAACCGATTTATTTTTAAGTTATCTTTTCTCCAAAATGATCTAACAATAAGATACATTTATTTGCATATGCCGTATGTCTGGAACATATGGAATAAATTCTTTTAAATAAAAGCGAACAGTTTTTGCAAAAGTCCTCAGACATGTCAATTTTATTTTATAAACGCATACTTAAGTAAAAAATTATGTATCTGGTCGTGATCTGTTTTTGTGTGACAACGAAATAATTATTTGTTTTACTTTTTGATAGTAACACGTCGATGAGGAAAGTTTTAGAGATATTTAAGACGAGAGAGAAATATGGACGGAAAAATTACAATTTTGAAAATAACATCCTGTATTAGAATCTGTAAAAAAATATATGAGTTTCCCAAAAAAATAATGACATCATCAATGGAAAACAAATCACGGTTACAAATTGACTTTTTTATAGATATAGACGTGTTCCAGGAATTTTGAAAATACTGTTCATTCCATTTAAATAAATTTCTATTCTACTTGATTTTGAGCTAATAAAATCTTTTTTCATTTGTGCAATTCTTCTTGATCTTCTTTTTCCTTCGGGTGCCATTAGAGTACTCTCTTGGAAATGTCATTTTCATTTCGCTTTAGTGTGTGCATCCTATGTCTTTATTTGTATCTCTGCTGGTTATTCGTCAGTTCTCCGCAATAATTCTTGATTTATAATGATCTCCGATCACCAAATTCTTAAGCTATATCTTAATAAATATTTGCAGTTTTTTAGTGATCAAGTTGGTTAGAGTACAAGACTTTGTTCCTTTGTTCACCATTGAGCTAAATGTCTTCAGTTTGGTTCTAATCATAAATGCATGAGTGCCGTATCTTATTCCCCCTCGCAAATGTAGTTTTACGCTTAGACGTGCAGAGTACTGGCCATAATTTCCCTTTGTTTATTTTTGAAAACACATCCATGTATCTCAAAAATGATCCTTGTAACTTTCACAATCGAGACGTGCATCTCGAATTTTTCAAAATAGAGGCGGTGCAAGTATAACATACACACTTGTTTGTTATATCATTTTTATTTAATCTCATGTCTATTTGCAAAATATCATACAAAAATGCTTGCACCAATTTAAAAGTTAAGTTCACTTGTATTAATACCACAAATGTAATTAGGAGAATGTGTATGGTATAAAAAATTTGTTGTATAACCAACCTTGTTGATTAAACTTCATGTAGATAGTTTGTATAGCACATAAGTAGGTTTTACTCTGTATGCACCAGTCCAGAACAAGTCCAATTAGATGACCGTGGTTATAAACACCTTTTGTAATATTTAATAAAATTCAGTTGTTAAATTTTTAGGTTAAGATAAGTTGTCAAATAATAATTCATAGATATGGGGTATACAATTAACATATCATCGGCTTGTAATCACAGTTGCCTATAGGTATTTACCGCGGGATTTTAAAAATAAATCGAGGCCAGAGCGGAAGTGAAAATTGGTATTACTGTTATACAGTCATCATATAAAATTAGGTGGAGGAAGTTCTCCGACATTTTAACTCGAACCTTTGTCTGGCAATATTCCACGCTATACATATAGAGCACATTTTTCCACATTATAAAATATGATAAAAATTGTGCAGCAAACATCGTGCAAAAGGAATGCATTTATATTAATTTAGTTGTGTTCAAATTTTAAGCATTTTGTAAGGAATTTTAAATAGATTATAAAACCACGTGTTAAATTTTTGTATACTAATTAGGACTGTTCTTTTAATAATTTTAGCTTTGCCAGTTATCTAGTTAGGTATATATTTATTAATAAATAAAGAGTAAAGAAAAGGAAAATTATATGGAGTTACCGAATGCAGATTCGAATAACTAGATTAAGAATAATTTAGAGTAGGAATGATGTAAGAAGTAGAATTGTAATTGGTTCATGAAGAATCCAGCATCCGATGTTGATTGGTTTTGGACTGGGAGCTGTAACATTTATCTTGCACATAGATCTTGAACCTGATACTGTTAAACCACTGTAAGTTTTTTATATTTTTCACCAAAGTTTATAAATGGTCGAATCACTCTACTAGGGGAGAGTAAATGAAGCAGAGCTGTCCACCTAGAAGAATCCCTAGTGGCGCCTCATAAATAAATTTATATTTTTGGTCTCTGTTGAACTTAATTTATTTCCTATCCTTCCGACAACCTGATACCAAGCCAGTTCGGTGACCACCTAACTCGCAACCCACGGCCGGCCGAGGCAAACCAAACTTCTATAGCCCTTGCAGACTAGAAGAGGCTATACACTGTTGCAGAAACTGCATAATTTTTTTTAAATGCATTTACAAATTTATCCACTAGATGTCTTACAAAGCAAGGCAACTATATCAAACAACCAATAATTTTTGTAATCCTCCTGTACAACGTTATTAAACAGTTCATGTAGTTCAATGATTTATATCGTATATACTCAAATAAATGAGTTCTTGATTCGATACACTTTTTATTTCTGTAGTGTCAGAAGAAAATGGGTAATGCCTTTACACTGACAGATTATTTCTTTAAAATTAAACTTTAATCCGTTTTTCTCTTGTATTTCGTTAATTTACGCATAATTTCAATGTGCCTACTACGGAGACCAAGATAATTTTGCAGACAACATGCATATTAACAGCAGCTCAGCAATTGAGGACAATGATATGCAAACGATAAGCGTCGTCTTTTCCGTCCTTCGATTTTCCGGCTACTATTCGTGGACGGTGATTGGTTCGAAACAGCAGACAAACCGGATTATGTGTGCAGGCTTTTATTTGTCTAGATTGTGGACCAGTATCGCTTTTATCAGTATTTGAGAGCTCCCTTAACATCGGCATACAAAAGTATCTGTAGAGTTATACAGGGTAGCTCATAGAAAACGTACCGCAAGGCATTACAGGGTAGTAAATAATTTTTCGGCAAAATCCAAAAACAGGTCAAATTTGTTTCTGAGGGGGACAACTTTTGGCTCAAAAAGCATACCAAAATCTTCAACCCCCTTAGTGGGGGTGCCATCCCCCAAATTTTTTTAAATGGGAATGCGGGTCAAGTGGGGGGTCATTAGAAAGGGCTTTTAATTCTCTATACATCGATTCTTACTTTTTGAAAATCGATTCATTATTTTAGAAAATATGCAGCTTTGAAAATACGAACAATATTTTTGACGAGAAATGCGAAAATCGATTTAATTTTACTTCAAAACTTACGGTATTAGTCAAGTAAATGCTGAAAATGTTGTCCGCCAACTTGCATACAATGATACAGGTTGTCTTCAAACCGTTGTCGAACATTCTGGAGCACTTGCGGTGTTACTTCGCGACATACATTAATGATTCGTCCTCGCAGATCTTCCAAGGTATCAGGTGGAGTGCTGTAAACTTTGCTTTTAATGTGCCCCCAGAGAAAGAAATCTAAAGGATTTAAGTCGGGTGACCGAGGGGGCCACTCAATTGCACCTCTTCGTCCTATCCAGCGTCCTGGAAACGTCTCATTTAGGTAATTGCGCACATTGAGCGAGTAATGTGGAGGAGCTCCGTCTTGCTGGAAAATCAGTTCGTGTTCATTGTAAGCAGGGTCGTCCTCTATGATATTTGTTAGAGCTGGGTCGATGACATTTTGTAGTAAATCCAAGTACATATCGCCTGTCAAATTTCCAGGAAGGAAAAAAGGACCTACAATGGAATTTCCAAAAATACCTGCCCATACATTCAACTTCTGGGGGTGTTGGGAGTGTGTCTCATGGAAAATCCTTGGATTGGTATCAGCCCAGTAACGACAATTATGGCGATTCACTAAACCATTCAAGAAGAACGTACACTCGTCCGAAAAACACACATTAAAGAGGAAATTATCGTTTATCGCTCGTTCAGTCATTATTTCGCAAAATTGCAAACGACGATCAAAATCGTCTTCATTTAGCTCTTGCACTAGCCGAATCTTATAAGGATGGAATTTGTATTTTTTTAATATTCGTTGGACACTTGTACGACTCACTCCTGTCGCAGTAGCCAATTGCATTGTACTCAGCGTACTATCCATTGCCACTTGCCCCAATACCGCTATTTCCGTAGGTTCATTTAGTACCGGATTTTCAACCTGCCTCTTTTTGTTATGAACGGAGCCAGTTTCGCGAAATTTGGCCACCAATTCGCGAACAATTTTTCCAGACGCATGTTTCTCAGGATGCCGTTGGTTGAACAGTTCGGCGACCCGATTTCCGCATTCATTGTTTTTGAAAAAAAGCTCAATAATTTCTACTCTTTCTGGAATTGAGTACACCATAATTAATCAATTTAAAAGACTCGGCAGTATTGGTACTCTTCAACTACAAGTCACAAGACAGTTATCTAGCAACTTCTTGTGGCCTATCTAAATACGAAACAAAAAGCGGACAATTTTTTGCTCACCAAAATCAGGCTAAAGAATTCGCAAATCAAAAAAAAAAACAGCGAATTCTTTTGAAGGAATTTACCAAGCTAATACCGTAAGTTTTGAAGTAAAATTAAATCGATTTTCGCATTTCTCGTCAAAAATATTGTTCGTATTTTCAAAGCTGCATATTTTCTAAAATAATGGATCGATTTTCAAAAAGTAAGAATCGATGTATAGAGAATTAAAAGCCCTTTCTAATGACCCCCCACTTGACCCCCATTCCCATTTAAAAAAATTTGGGGGATGGCACCCCCACTTAGGGGGTTGAAGACTTTGCTATGCTGTTTGCGCCAAAAGTTGTCCCCCTCAGAAGCAAACTTTACCTGTTTTTGGATTTTGCCGAAAAGTTCATTACTACCCTGTAATGCCTTGCGGTACGTTTTCGATGGGCTACCCTGTATATAGGTTTGCTTCTATCGGCAGTGACGGTTTTCAGAAAGAAAAAATATAATACACTTTTGCCAACAGAAAATTTAAAACAATCATTAAAAACTTTATTTTGAAGTAATTTATAAGAAAGTATTATTGTATTCGATAGATTGGTTGCTTTTATCTCTGATAGTTACATTAAAAAACTATTACTTGTTTAAATGGAAAAAATACATAGGTGCAAATAAATGATGTGTGCAAAATAAATAAATATAGAAATAGAAAATTCAAATTTAAAATAAATGTATATGCTATTTTAATAGATAGCTTGTTGAGAATGGCTGACTTCATTGAGGTGTTTATGCATAACATAATGTTACGCAAAATATATTTTCTTGCGATACATGTTTCTATAAAATACTGTCGCGGTTTGACTATAATATTGTTTTGGGTATGTTAGGATTGTGTACCTATTTATACAAATAGTAATAATTCTTTTAACCCTACTCTGCTCATCGTCCCTTAACCCTTTTGTTTAGGTTTAATGACGAGCGAGAGTCGAGTCCGTGCCTTTGTATAAACATCTATTAATTATGAAGATAATGTCTTTTAAGTGTGTGGCATCTCTAATTTTGTAAGTTAGTCAACAATATACGAGGTCTGTTCAGAAAATAACCGAACTTTTTTAATTAGGCGCTAGTGGAGTTATTTAGTGATATGCGGTTGGCAGCATTTCGTTGCTCATAACCTCCTCTGTAACCACATGTTCTTGGATTGATGATATCTCATTTAATGTTCCTAATATTGTTATTTGAGTGTGTAAGTGTTAGTGATTATTTTTGAAATGTACGATTTTCTGGAACAACAATGCAACATAAAATTTTGCTTGAAACTGGGGAAAACTTTCACCGAAACGTTTCAACTTTTGAAATAATCTTATGGAGACGTGTCAGTCAATTGAAGATGATCCTCGACTACGAACGCCTTTAACTTCAATAGATGTCTCCAACGTTTAGAAAATCAAAGATCTGATCTGTGAAAATCGCAGATTAGCATTTCAATTGGGTTATGTCATGAAATGTTGACTGAAAAATTGACCATACATCGAGTTGCAGAAATATCTGTTTCTTGTTTCATGATCCAGCTACAGAAAGAAAATCGTTTGGACGTTTGTCGGCAACTCCTTGAACAATTCAATGACGATGAAACATTCATTCAAAGGTCATTCAATGGTAGACGAAAGCTGGATTTGCGGCTACAACATTGAAATAAAAAAGTTCATTCATCACAATGCATTGGCAAAGGATCTCCACGCCCCAAGAAAACACGTCAGTTTCGATCCAAAGTGATGCTCACTGTTTTCTTCGATTTTAATGGAATTGTGTATTTTGAATTATTGCCTCAAGGTGAAACAGTGAACCGTGTCTACTATGAAGACGTTTTACGACGGACGATTACGTGAAGAATCCTCAAAAAGGGACTCCGAAATTAAAATCAGTGCTGAATGGATGCGGTTTTCAGACTATTGATGGAATCAAAGCAAATTCGTCACAGCCTTTAAAGTCCATTTCAAATGAATCTATCCAGGACTGCTTCGCGAATTGGAAACACCGCTGGGAAAAGGGTGTGAATAGGAGAGGGAAGTACTTTGAAGGAAACAAGGACCAATAATGTATAAAATTAATAATATATTAAAAAAAGGTAAATTTTCAGAGTAGACCTCGTATTATTGAATGATTAACGTCGTGTATTATTTCTAACGTTTCTATATATTTACGTTAGTTTTCTTAACCACCAAAGACTTTCGAGACGAGCGTTGCGGTAAACAGGTAATTGCTTTGAAAATCGTGCCCTACTAATGGGAAGTATTTTGTTTTATTGAAAGCATGTTTGTACAAAATACTCATTTCTCAACTTCAAGGTTAANAGATTAGCATTTCAATTGGGTTATGTCATGAAATGTTGACTGAAAAATTGACCATACATCGAGTTGCAGAAATATCTGTTTCTTGTTTCATGATCCAGCTACAGAAAGAAAATCGTTTGGACGTTTGTCGGCAACTCCTTGAACAATTCAATGACGATGAAACATTCATTCAAAGGTCATTCAATGCTAGACGAAAGCTGGATTTGCGGCTACAACATTGAAATAAAAAAGTTCATTCATCACAATGCATTGGCAAAGGATCTCCACGCCCCAAGAAAACACGTCAGTTTCGATCCAAAGTGATGCTCACTGTTTTCTTCGATTTTAATGGAATTGTGTATTTTGAATTATTGCCTCAAGGTGAAACAGTGAACCGTGTCTACTATGAAGACGTTTTACGACGGACGATTACGTGAAGAATCCTCAAAAAGGGACTCCGAAATTAAAATCAGTGCTGAATGGATGCGGTTTTCAGACTATTGATGGAATCAAAGCAAATTCGTCACAGCCTTTAAAGTCCATTTCAAATGAATCTATCCAGGACTGCTTCGCGAATTGGAAACACCGCTGGGAAAAGGGTGTGAATAGGAGAGGGAAGTACTTTGAAGGAAACAAGGACCAATAATGTATAAAATTAATAATATATTAAAAAAAGGTAAATTTTCAGAGTAGACCTCGTATTATTGAATGATTAACGTCGTGTATTATTTCTAACGTTTCTATATATTTACGTTAGTTTTCTTAACCACCAAAGACTTTCGAGACGAGCGTTGCGGTAAACAGGTAATTGCTTTGAAAATCGTGCCCTACTAATGGGAAGTATTTTGTTTTATTGAAAGCATGTTTGTACAAAATACTCATTTCTCAACTTCAAGGTTAATACAATATATCTATTATATATAAATTATACAAATATATACGAGTAAAAAAATAAATATAAATATTTCAATCCAGTTTTTAAATTAATTTGTAATGTGCTGTCCTTAAAGGGCTACGTCTTTAGTATGAAAACCAGTGAAGTGTTGACTTTCGTTGCGTACATATGGATGGAAACATTTTGACTTTAGCATGACAATTGTTGACTAAATGTATTTTATAACAACTGTTTAACTACCTTATTTTTCAATATTAATGGAACTTATTTTTTGAATAATTTAATAGATTAATTTTTAAATGGTTAAATTTTAATGTATGATAGTAATCAACTTAATGAAATTGACTTATTAAAGTATTGGGAATTTTTTATTAGAAATTAAAATTTGAGTTCAGATTAGGTACTGCATATTTTTTTAATTCGCTCATAAAACCAGTTACTATTTTTTAGCGTATTGGAGATAGATTTAATTTGAAGTATGAACCAAAGATTAAAGTCATTCTAAATCATCTCCTTGGCGCATTACTTGGGAAACTTGCAGGTCGTTGGTGCGCATGTATTATGCGCGCAACTACCTACGCGGACAGCGGTTTTCAAAATGTGCATGTGGATGAAGGGATTAAAACAATATGTCTATAAATATTTGCAGTTTTGAAAAATCACGCACAGAACGTCTCGAATTACACCTGCAGTTATATTTGTACATGTTTAAAAATTGTCCTGTATGCATTGATGATATTTAAGTGTCGATTATATTTCCCTGGGTATTTCCTTATAATAATTATATAATTCTTTGGAAACTGAGTGATTGATTTACTTTGAACACAAAGTATTTTCTTTAAGAAGAGAAACTCAACCACTTAGTTAAGTGAAATCATTACCACCTAAGTGTGAAAACTTCAAGCAAAAATTGCATAGACGTGTTAACATGGAACGAGCACATTTGCCCAACGTAAATTCTGTACTAAAAGTGATCGATTGCTCAACTTTGCTAGTGTAATGTACCATAACATAGATATTTCGATATAATTTAATCTTAAAATGACAGAGAAAATGAATGATTATATTATATTTAAATTCCTATAGTTAAACTAACATTTTGTAATCTATATACCAAATGTAGAGGAATTTATTTAAAAATGATGCATACTGACAAAAACACGTTATAGTTGCCAATTTTGATATATACATATGTAAACATTTTTTCTGAGCGTTACAGAAATATGTTTGAAAATTGATAAATCCTAGTTTATAAAATACACTATTCCATATATATGGAGTTCCCATGGTCTCAAAATAAAATAATTTGACTGAACTTACTTCAATCAAAACTGACTTACACGTTAGGTGCGATCAAAGATAATAGATAACTGATTTAAATGTAACTTACTAGGTTATGTTTTTCTACAAATGTTGTTTTTTAAGACTTTAACCCCCCAAGTATTTGTATTTTCAGAAATGTGTAAAATTCTCAAACTCGTAAGCAATTTTTTTTTTGGAGGAACACCATATTTTTCTATCTTGTAATTAGTTAATATTTTATTCACAATTTTTTTTATTATACTGTCGTCAAAGATTTTTCATATTGATTCAATTATCTGACACCAAAAATGAAATAGTGTAGAGTTCAGAAACTTGTAATCGAATGTCTTTCTCAAAGATCGTTGGACATGATCACCATTTCTATTAACACGTAATTCAATGAGATAAGAAAAAATCTTTGTGTATCGAAAATGTTAAAGAATAGAGCAATATTCTTAACAAATATCGATTCAGCTTATAAGAAAAGCAATACTTGTTCCAATATTGGATTTATTTAATCAAACTGCAGCAATCTTAGAATGAATGTAACTGGAAATTGCTTTTGGTTATATTTGAACTCACAAAATTGAGTTTATATTAAGTTCTGATTGGACAGGAACATCTGCGAACACTTGAAATCTTGTATTACAAAAAATATATTACTTTCCGTTTCAAGTTTTTTATGATTAAAACTACGGTAAAATGTTTTCGGAATAGGGGTTTCATTAAATTCTAATATATTTATACAGGTATATTATATACCTACTTACCTTATACCTGGTGGGCTATTTTTATTATGAGCGCATTGGGACCATCAGGTTTTCGAAATATTTTGAAACAAAAAAAACTTATTTTCTGTTTTTTTACGCAAAAACTGTATTACAACATTTTACAAACGATTTCACTGTGAACTTTTTTCCTCCAGTGACGTTTCGAAAAAGCACCATACTTCCACTGGTTATTTTTGAACTGAATTTTATACAGGGTCGGAAAGTCCCCATGGTTCATCGGCCGTTACGTGAGAGCGATAAAGAAAGTCATAGAAATCCGTGCGATAGAGAAAGATGGCTATAATTAGGTCGTCTAATAGTCACCGCCCATTTCGCCCTTCCACAAATAAGATCCACTTCTTATTTGTGGAAGGGCGTGTTTATAATAATATAAATACCGGCCAGAGTAGAGTTTCTTCTGAAGAAGAGAGTGATATGTCCCTCGAAACGTCGAAGTCTGACTGAAATCAATTGGTAACCAGGCTGGAAAGTATTGAACTAATTGCCGTAGTCTGTCTACGGAGTTATTTATTTATCACATATTTGATGACATAGATGCATATACGACTTAATTTGATAAGGACTTTAGAAAAATGTGTACCTATAGTTAATTTGAATTAACTTAATAATTTTAATATAAAGTAAAAATATTAACATAGAAATCATGTATTATTTATTTTAAACCAATGATCTAAGTATATTGATTAAAGAGTTAAAATAAAAAGTCATTCATTTTTTCTTAAATCATGTAGTCTTTATTTGATGGTTCTCAAGAAATCATAGTTCTACGATTGGGAGTTTAAAATTGCCGGGAAATTTAATATGGCACTTCTAATGGACAATCCTTAAGCATAAAAAGAGTAACTTGTATTTTCCTCAGAGATTCTTAGATTTTATCATAATAAATTTGTATACAGGTTGTTCCACCTAAGAGGGATTCTTCTGTAACTCTGTAACTGTAAAATTTATAAAAAATTGTTTTAATAAAAGTTGTCTGAACTCATTCATATAGGCCATGTAAAGAAAATATTTTTAGCTTTATAAGATGTTCCATTTCGCGTGGGCGCTACATAACTTTGTTATTTTAAATGAAACACCCTGTATATTAATACATTTTGGAATTTCTTGGTTAATATTAGGTGGAGTTTATTAAATGTACATGGTGTTTAAAACTTACCGTTTTCGAGATAATCAGTTGTTTTTGAAAAGAATCACTATTTCAGCTCTCTAAATGAGATTAGATAGCGTCTAAACTGTAAGAATTAGAAATCCAAATTAATTGTCATTGGTGAATACCCTTTCGACTTATCTCTAACAGATTTCTAGAAAAATCAGGTTCTTTTCTAAAGTCCGAAAAAGTAGCTAAGTAACAGCGTCAAGAAGGCCTTGCAATTGTATTAGTACAACGTCGATACATAGGATTTTACAAAATGACAGCACATCACATTCTTATCGCATCCAATTACACCAAGAGTTACTAAAAGTAGACTTTCAGCGGAGACTGGAGTTTTGTCAGTGGGCACTGGAGATATTAAATCAAGATGATGATTTTTTAAAAGGGTCATGTTTTCCGATGAGGCTATTTTTCATAAAAATGGTTTCGTTAATAGTCATAATTGTCATTATTATGACAGTAAATCCTCAACAATTCCGGACAACTCATAGCCAACAATGGTCTATATCACAAGTTGTGACTTCTTTTTATGGAAGATATGTGGCAGCGCATTACAGTAGCATTTCAAGAAATTACTCCAGACATGCTGACCAATGTTGAAGTCTTTTAAAAACCGAATTCGTTTGTGTATTAATCAAAATGGAGGACACTTCGAGCAATTGCAAATTTTGTTTTAGCTGTTGTTAGTGGTTTACTTTTGTTTGTCAAACCACTTTTTAAACATGTCAGTAAGTATTGGCACTATCAGTTCCAGGCCTGATAAAATGTGAGAGAAAAGTGGTTTTGCAAGGCCTTACATACTTTTTCGGACTTTAGAAAATAACCTGATATTTCTGGAAAACTGTTGAAGATAAGTATGGACAACCTTATACCAGTCGAAAGGGCATTCAATTTTGCATTTACTCATGACAATTAATATGAATCATTCCATTTGAAAAAAAAAAAATGTTTTTCAACTCGTAAGATTATTAAATGTAGGTCTCAGTATTTTCGAGTAAGGTACACGTTTTGCTCACAGATGACAAGATAGAGTAATTTATGCCAAAACGAACTGTGAAAACTGCAGGTTTCTAACTCTTACGGTTTAGATGCTATCTAGCCTCATTTAGAGAGCTGAAATCGTGATTTTTTTTCAAAAACAACTGAATATCTCGAAAACGGTAAGTTTTAAACACCATGTATATTTAATTAACTCTACCTAATATTAACTAAGGAATTCAAAAATGCAATAATATACAGGGTGTCCATTTAAAATAACAGAGTTATTTAGCGCCCACGCGAAATGGAACACCCTGCAAAGCTAAAAATATTTTCTTTACATGGCCCACATGATTCCAAGCAACTTAATTATGGAAACCATTTTTTTAATAAATTTTACAGTTACAGATTTACCGAAGAATCCCTCTTAGGCGGAACACCCTGTATATATTATTCTTGTATGATATTAAGTGATATGGAACAACAACTCAGTGGTTGACTCAGTTGACTTTAGGAAATCTGGTGCTTACGTAATTAGGTAACTTTATATACCTATGAAAAAATTTTTATCGACTATTTTACAAGGAGGTGGAATATGTTTTTACGTGAACATGAGTTATGATTTAACAAATATTTTGTCTGGCTAATGTAAAATATTTGGAAGAAGATTAATACTTTCGCAGATGGCCTGAATTTATATAGGGCATGTATATGAATTGATAAGAAACTTGATATTAGCTCTTGATGAATAAAGTCAGGCAGAAACATTTTAACACTTTTTGTGTACAAAGAAGCATAATTGACATCATCAGTAGGAAAATAGGTAGTAGCCTAAGGTCCGTTACACACATCCAGTGATGGAAGATGCGGCGTTGTTACTGCGACGGAGTCGTGTGGAACATTATTTCACTGAATGTGTGTAGTGGGTCTCCAAACCGAAATCTACATCCTTGACATCGAAGAAACCGACGGTAAGTTGAAATGTAAGAGACCTTTGTTTCAATCCCGAAATCTGAACGATGTTAGGATTTTAAAAAGTGCGCACATTATATAGCAGTATGCTAATAAGTTTTTTGTTAAATATGCTTAACTCTATAAGTTCATAATAATTGTAGTTGTAGGTGATAAGTGTATAAATGTAAGGTGACAAGTGTAGTCAGTGTAAGTAGGTGTAAGTGATAAAATTCAGAGACTAATCCTTATAATTAATTGAAGTAAATCTTGCGATAATGTGATAATACTTAAATACAGGAAAATCAAGTCGTTTTCAGAAATCTATTTTATCTACTAAATCTTCTGTTCACTATAAATTTGTAGGTAAAGTTAAGTAAAGAATCTATATTTATTGAACTCTGTCTCACGTAGTAATGTAGTAAACAGAATAAATAAAGTCTGTGTATTTTCATAAAACATTCGTGCACATTTTGTAATATTTCTTATTATTTGCGTCCTTACTTTCTCGTAGATTTTCGAATTTAGGAAATATACGAGTATATATTTTTTCTGTACTGAAAAATTTACTGAAAATGTGGGTGTATCTTGGTATAAAATGCAAGAATATGACTGTAATGTCAATGTTACAAATTATAAAACTTGCTAAAGTTATAAATGATGATATACTAACGGAAAGCACAACTTAGAAGTTGCTCTAGTATTTATTTATCCGAAGATGACTTTATACTTAAAAAACATGAAAAATTTAAATTTTTATAGAATTTTATCATAAATATCAGCAATCTCATAGATGTGCATTTATATGGGGTGAAAATAAAAAAAATTAACTAGAAAAGTTTTTATTTAACTTTTTTTCGTAGATCGTATTTATTTATCGTCGTGAATATGCAGTCAAACGTTGTCGGTGAAATTTGCGGACCCTTGTATATAGATAGAACACTTTATTAAGATTACCTACAGTGATATAAGATTTCATTGGTATATTTTTAGTTGTAACGAATATATGGCTAAGAGGCAATAGAGTACAGATATTTGGCCACAATTTCCTTACTGTTAGAGACAGATCCTTTAAACTTTATATCCTTGTAATCGTAAGAAAGTGTTCTTATATTAAAAATATACAGTTCCATTTTAGAACCAAAAGTTTATTTATTTAGGTACATTCGTACAATTTCTATAATGAACATTTCCTTCTCTAAAAACAACAATTGTAAATTGGGTGAAAACTATAGGGAAACGCTGTACTAATTTTGTTTAGATGCAGTTGATAATAATTCGAAGGTGATCGAAATAATTTTCGCTTCTATTTTTTTCTTCTAAGCTCAAATCTATTTACTGCATTTGCAGAATCCTAAACTGTATCAATACACCAAATTTTTTTAAACAGTCTACTAGTTATTCAAGTAGCTACGTTGTCTAGAAAATAAATAAGCTGTCCTTCAACTAAAAAAAAAAAACATTTGCATTTATTTTAAACACAATGTATCTCGAAAAAGAAGCATTTGTAGACACTAGTTTATACGAACATTTTTTATATTTTCCGACATAATCTACTATTAAAATTTGGCATATATTTTTTAATCTATCGAATTTTCAAATTTGTTTTTATAGAATTACTTAACTGTTATTTGAGAATTATTCAATTGATTGAATTGAATGAATTTTTCAATTTCTTCTTCAAAAAGGCTTCTGACCGATTTTATTTAACACACGTTAAAATGAATTTTTTTTTATACCTGAATTTAAACTGTCCACTTATAAATGCTGTTTATAGAAAATAATTGAAACATTATGCATGTAAAAGGGAAAAAGGGGTAAAAAGGGATATCCAAGTGAAAACAGTATTTTTGCTTTAATATTTGGCCAATTCTCATTGAAAAGTTATATAAAAATTGTTTATATTTTCGGTTACGACATAATGCCTACCACTCGAGTATCTAGTCTGTGAAATTTTCATGAAGATGATACAAGAAAGACGACATGGCCAGCACATATAAATGTAAGATGAAGCCCTCGAGGGTCCTAGAATGGTCTAGGTGCATGATTAGATCACGTCCTTCGCCAGTCGAAAGGGAACCATCCACTATCTACACTATTGCCAACACCTGCGACGCGGCATCTAAAAATCCGAAACAGATCAGAGTTCCCCAGTCCGGTGAACTTTTATTACAACCGGATGCAAGCCCAACTTCGGAATTTGCAGCTAGACTTTAATAAGATCCCTGTAAAAACTGCATCAAAAGTTTATTAATATGCCAGTTAACTTCTCTGATTACTTTAGTTGCCAAAGGTTAGGTCATTTTGCCAAATATATTATGAAATGGAAGCCTTTTGCTTCGATATCCTGGAAATATCCTGATGCACCTGTTTCCCGTTATATGTTTGGTTGAATTCCATTAAAACTGTAGTATTCTGTAAAATCGATTTGTATGCACCTGTCTCCAACTTAAACTTGAAACTTACATAATCTAATATTACGATATTTGGTTTTTATTAAATGTTAGGAGCAGTGATTTCCAGAAAATGCATCTCTTGTGCATAAGCTCAAACATGTTCGGGTTTAGTAAAAAATACCATTTTTCACTAAAAATTTAAAAATGGGCAGTAGTTTTAATTTCAAAAGTGACGCTAGGGGGTAACGAGAGGGTCTAATTCATTTTTGGTAGTCTTCTTCGTTCTTAGTGGCCCAGAAAACATAGGAATACACACCCTACTCGACTTTGTATGAGAATTGACATTTCAACTCCCAGAAGGGGGGTAGTAACGGGGAAATGGCTAGTTCATTTTTTTATGGTCATATTCGGTTTCAACGACCCCAAAAACGGAGGGGTAGGTGGGTCTACCCTCTGGGTATCAGTTATCTAAAGTTTGCATTAATTGATATCATTACATCCCGTCTAACTGATGCATCATTTGTAGTTACGCCAAAGTTTAAGAATTAACTGTGATAAATGCCTACATAAATAAAATTTGCATATAATAAATATGTTGACAATAGCAACCTGATGTTGCGAACTTATTAACACTAAGAGAGAGTATTCTTCTGTTCCATTATGGTGTGATCACGAATTATCGATATCTTTTATTATTTCATTTTAATGTTACGGACACTCAGGTTATCTTTGTCCGTGGTTGTACAACCTTCAGGCTGACTGACATGTCAGTTATGCTTCTTGGATGTTTCGTGAAACATATCGTTTTCTTCAAAAGAAACTGTGAAACGGCTCAAATCGTACTCGTAAATTGTTTATTATTAATATGGTCAAGGAATAGGAGAAAGTAGCACACTATCATCTAAATCGTACCATTTATTGAAATTTCTACACATCCAGAACCATCTGATAAATGATGAACCAAGTTAAACGTTAAGCTGATATAATTTATAATCTCTTAGACGAAATCGAAGTTTATGGTGATTTGCTGAATGAGACGATTGTCTGTGCAATTTTTCTTATTGTCAGGCTTCAGTGACTAAGTGGATAATAATTTTATTGTATGCTAATGTACAGTACTACGATTAATATTACTGTGCTTTAACAATAGTTCCATATTGTGATTGCAAGTGGTTTACAGTTAAAAAATAATATGACCAGTTGCCTATATCGTAGAACAATGGAGTTACCTAATTTGTACCAGTAACACGTTCCTTATTTGACATTTTTGCATAGATTAAACTAAAAAACAAGACTGTTGATGACATATCACTTATTGAAACCACTAAAATATATAGGGTGATTCACAGCTTTACCTAATGGTAGGTGCGTAAAGATACCATAGTTTAAAAAAACGAACAAGGACACCTCAAGAATTATTTTAAAATATTTATCTACACACCATTGGAATTTGGTCGACTGTAATATTTGATCTTATATTCATTTGGCATGTACAAAAAGTTTAATCTCAAAAAAAACGAGGAGGTAAGGTAAGGTAAAGTAAGGTAAGTTATGGTACGGTAAGGTAAGATAAGGTAAATAGAGAGTACAAAGTGAGACTGTTGTAAACAATAAACCACAGTAATAAAAGCATTTTGAAAACCACAGTAATATTAAATAAATAGAAATTTATCAAACCAAATCGGATCAAGCTATCTGGAGAGACTCGTACAAAATATTCAAGTCGTTCATCTATGCAGTGCTTTCAAAGATAACAAACAACTTCAAAGATTTTTTTTTTTGAAATCTGTAAATATTTAATAACTTTTTGGTGATATCGATTCTATTTTTAATGGTGCTTATATCCTTAAAATATTTAGAATAAGTTGTGAATCACCCTATATATTATAATTTTCCTATTTTGCTAAAATGCTAAATGAAGAATAAAAAAAATTTCAAAGGAACAGAGATTTTGACAATCAATTTTTCAGTCAGGTTTCGGACACCTCGACTGCTGGCAACTACTTCTTATCCATTACTTTACCTTACCCTGAATATCATACTCTGTATCAGGAGTATAGGCTTTCGAAACATGTTGAACTCTCAAAATTTTAAAATAAAGAATAAGTAACGGGTGTTTTATTTCAGTTTTTCATTTTAATAATATCTTGACAAAGTACCTAAGTAAATAGAAAAACATGCATTTATTCTGTAACTTGATGGATTATTTCTTTATTTAACCATCTACCGTTATGACTAGAATCATAACGATATTAACTTGCAAAAGAGTTTACCATTTACTTCTCGAAAGGGAGTTTATAATTATCATCTACACTTTAATTAATACGGGGGAACTTAGAAATGTTGTACGTTCAGAGAATGAATTTTAGACACTTACCGTACATCGCCCACGAAGAGTATAAGCCAGATGTTGGTTGTACAGGGTGTTCCACTCTTACTTGATGGACACTTAATTTGAAAGAGCAAGAAAACACCAAAACTTCGAGGATAGTTTTTAATGACAATAAAAACAAAACGAACAAACAAAAGAACGAAGACCCAACGAATTCGAACAAATTAATTTACACACGATAACGCAATTCGAGATTCAGGGAACCCAACGCGAATTCATAGCAAAATTTGGAAAGACTTTATCCATTGTTAAATTAACCCGAGATTCTAAAATTAAGAAAACTACCCAGTGTAGAGCCCAAGGAGAAACTGTTTTTTTTTCAGCGATCTCTCTTGAATTCGAATTTCGATTTCTTGGGTATAGAAGTTTCGGTTCTTATCTTATTGGCGGGCTCCCTGAATATCGGGGGTTGGAATGGCTTAACTATATTTTGTTAATACCTAATTGACTGAATTTACAATTGTATGAATAATTTTGTGACTAAACTGAACTTACAAGTAACCCTACACCTTCCTCTTATGACTCCGTATAGCAACATCTAATCTTATAACTTGAAAAATCCGCCTAAAAACCAACTATTTGATCTATTATTATTTTCCTCACAACAGTTTAAAAACTTATTTAAATACCTCGGAATTCCTACGTCTTTTCCAATGTATTTCGCGCGTTATTGAAAATATCGATTTTTCCCTTCACCACGGACTAAACCGACGCAGTTAGTCGATACCAGATGTCCAGCACATGGCCCCGACGATCTAAGTATACTTGTTCAAAATCATTGCTAGATTTCATGAGGCCTTCTACGAAGGACTGCGATGGTCGAGCTTTGCAGATTTATTACTCCAGGTGACAAGAGGCACCAGTTTCTCAACGACATTATGGCGACGCTAAATCTACTTGAAAATCCTTAACTTTTGAATAATTATTGTTGACTGAGTTGACTTATCCGTTCCGAGAACTAACAAATAATCTATCACGAGCCCCGCCTTTTGTTACAATTCCACAAATAAATAATTTAGGAAAATAATTTAAAAAAAATTAATATATATATAGATTTAGAGATATTAATCTTCAAAATTATATAAGTATGCACAGTTGGAGATAGTGACTGCTTAAATTTGTATAAAATAACTGTATCTATCCATTTTGTGAAACAGATTTGCAAGCCAGTATATTTACTTTACCATACTTCATTAAATTAACAAGACTACGTTATAATTCCATTTCATATCCCCACAGTTTCTCATTTACGCGCAGAAAGAGAAATAAATGGTCGTTTTAGAAAGACAGTTTCTCTGTTGGTCCCGTTAATTTAAAATTACTTCACAATGCTTTTTAATTTTCCTTTAAATTCGTTAGGAATTCCCTTAGGTAATCACAGTAAAAGTAGTATTTGAAAATCTGTCTTCTCCCAGGCAAAGTTTTAATGAACTTGTGAAATGCAATATAAATATTTCAGGTACGTCTGGAATCCTCACCGAAATTTCAGTCTGGGGTATATTTTGTCTGTGCCTGAGCTGTTGATACCCGTCTCGGTATGTCTCGAATGTATTCATTTAGATAAATAAATGAAAAACTTTTTTGCCTTAACTTTTAGATTAATTGTTAAATTTTAATTAACCTTGTAATTTCCTGATTTACATTTCTATTCAGTCCATTTCAAGTATATAAAACTATATCCGTGCAAGTTTCTGATTACTATAGTGATTACATCACCAAGTGCTGTGTATTTGAGTAATGGGGTTGCTTCTCATTTCTTTATAATTATTTCAAAAGATTTACTTAAAGGCGGATCCATATCAATAAATATTTGCGGTGTGCGTTGTATTTAAATTTTTATTGATGTGGACTGTGCGCTGCACGCTAATGCACACAAATACGAGGTCTGTTCATAAAATAACCAACTGAATTTTATTTTTTTTTTAAATTTTATTATTCGACATTATTGGTCCTTGTCTACTTCAAAGTACTCCTCTCCCCTATTCACAACATTTCGCGAAGCAGTGCTGGATAGCTTAATTTCAAATGGCCTTTAAAGTCTGTGAGGAATTTGCTTTGATGTCATCAATAGCCTGAAAACGCCGTCCTTTCAGTCCTGATTTTAATTTCGGAAATAGGAAAAGGTCGCATGGAACTAGATCTGGAGAGTAAGGAGGGTGAGTGAGGACAATAATCTGATTTTTGGTACAAAACTGACGAATGGACAAAGCTGAGTGTGGAGGCGCATTGTCATGGTGCAAGAACCATTAGTAGTCTTGCCGCTAACCGTTGAAAAATGCCTTGATTGTACATGTGGTTCACTGCTTAACCTTGAGGCAAGAACTCAAAATGCACAATTCCATTAATTCGAAAAAAAAACAGTGAGCATCACTTTGACATTGGAACGTGACAGACACTCTTTCTTGGGGTGTGGAGATCCTTTGCCAACTCGATGCATATCAAAAGCCTTTCTGGTCGAGAATCATCTTCAATTGACTGACGACCACTTTTAAATCGTGAACATCATCTCCGTAAGCTTTCCGTGAACATTTTGCCCAGTTTCACACAAAATTTTACGTTGCATCTTTCCAGAAAATAGTACATTTCAAAAATCCTCGTTAACATTTAAACATGTTCCACTCAAATAACAATATCACGGAAACTAAATAAGATATCAACATTCCAAGAACATGTGGTTACAGAGGAGGTTATGTTGCCAACCACATGTCACTAAATTTCATCATTAGCGCACAATTCAAAAAGTTCGGTTATTTTCTTAACGGACCTCGTAATTTCGTGACGAACAACGTACGCTAACCCGGTGCTGTCGGTTTTTCAGTTAACTTCAAATAGGTTACAGTAGTGTTAATGTGAACTTGTTGCAGAGTGCATCAGTACTTTTGTGTCATTTTACTACGTAAATGTCTATTTGGGCACCGCCCACAAGAGAGATAATAGGAGTAATGAAGAACAGGTCAATTTACTACAATATTTTTCTCATGTCGCAAACAAATTTTTAAGTTGTCATTAATTTCATTTTCTGGAAAAACTAAGTATGTACATGTTTGATTTATATACGTCACTGGTGCTTGAAATAAAATATATATACCGATACATATATGTCTCTTTTAAAAGACCCCAAAAAGCTTGGCCTTTTTACCTCTTGCCTTTTCAAATCCAATATTACATGTTTTGACTATTTCGTCCTCTGCATCATTTTTTTTTTGTTTTATTATGTTTAAGTGCTGACTGTTTTGGATTCCATAAGTCATGTTTTAAATACAGCAATTAATCCCATTGTCATATTTTTTATAGTATTTTAGTTATTTTTATTGTGTTTTATTATACAAAATACAGCTTACTACTATCGACAAGTGTTTATTGATGACAATGCACACAAGTGCATTCGGTAGTACAATACACAACATAAATATTTACGCGGTTGTACATGTGACCGGATTTAAAAATACGCCGCAAAGATGTTTGTTGCATTTCAAGATACATCGTACAACAACACAAATTTTTATTGAGGTGAACCCGCCTTAAGATATATTATTTGTTTGTGAAAGTTTGTGCGTTGAAACTGTCTTTCTAACACTAAAATATACAGGGTGATTTTTAAGTTGATACTTTCCTTTTAACACTGTATAGAATGCAAGAAAATAAGAAAATTTTTCAAATAAAATTATGTCTGAAAATGCTTCGTTTCCGAGATACAGGGTGTTAAAGTCTTAAGGAAAAAATGCCTTTTTTATCATAACTTTCCTACCACTCCAGATATTTCCACAAAATTTGGTACACTTCTTTTGACCAGTGGCGTTCGAACAGGATTTGTATTGAATTGTTTTAAAGAAAAAAAAAAGTACGCCACTGCTTTTTTTTAAAATCAATATTATGTTTGTAATACTGATTTACTTTGGAGTTAATTTGGTCTCTTGATACCAAACGACGAACGGTTTTCGTTTAAAGAAATAAAAGCCATTTTGATGCATGGCAAAATCGCTAAAATCTGATATGGTGTTTTGTATGTAAAATTCGTTTTTGACTAATTTGTATTGTATGTACCAGTGGCGTTAGGTTTTTGACTGTGTAAGAGGTTCCTAAAAGAAACAGCTTTTTTATGTAACTTTTTATTTATTAACTGTAAACCAAACGAGATACGTACACATTTCTGTTAGTAAGAAAGATGCAATACCTATGTCCTAAGTTAAATTAAATGTTCGAAGTTGGCACCATTTTCTGTTATGCAACACTGTGCACGTTTTATCCACTGTTCTGTGACGGCGCGTAGCAACGAAATTGGTTTCCCTCTTATTGTTGCTGCAGCCTGTTCTATGCGAACAATCATTTCCTCCCGTGTGTTTACAGGCGTTTTAAAAACTAAACTCTTCATGTAACCCCATAAAAAGAAATCACATGGAGTGAGGTCTGGGGATCGAGGTGGCCACGCAACTGGTCCATTTCTACCAATCCATCTATTGGGAAAAGTATTATCTAAGAATTCCCTCACATCCCTTCTAAAATGAGGAGGAGCCCCATCTTGCAAAAGCCACATGTTTTGCCTGATATTAATTGGTACTTCTTCTAAGAGATTAGGCAGATGATTTTGCAAAAAGTTTAGATATTCTTCGCCCGTTAAACGGTCAGGTAAGATGTGGGGCCCAATGAGTATTCCATTCACAATGCCTGCCCATACATTTACAGAAAATCTGTGTTGAAAATTTGTCCTCTTAATAGCATGGGGATTATCAATAGCCCATACATGAGTATTTCGGAAATTATTGATTCCATTTCGAGTAAATATTGCCTCGTCCACAGAAACAATTCTTCTAGAAAAATTTTGATCAGCTGCTTGGTTCTGTAGGAGCCATTCACAGAACTGGACTCTGCGGGGATGGTCTTCAGGTAGTAGCGCTTGTACACGTTGAACATGAAACGGATATAGCTGATTTTCCCGCAGTGTTTTCCATACTTTTGATTGACTTAATTCGACCTCATCTGCAATATCTCGAGTACTTCTTGATGGGTCTTCATCGATAATATTTAAAATTTGTTGTTCTTTCTGCACATTGTCAGGTTGTCTCGGTCTTCCTGCATGTCCCCCACGATGTTCCCTTAAATCACCTGTTTCTCTTGCCCTCCGAACAACATTGGTAATAGTACGGGGTGTGGGATGGACTCTTAAGGGAAAGCGTTCCGCGTATAGCCGCGAAGCTGCAGCCGCATTGTGATGACACTCCCCGTAACTTAGCAGCATATCCACAAGTTCATTATTCTCATAAGTATGAGCCATTTTCACAATCGAAATAGTCGCAAACTAATAAAATCACGTCGGAAAGGTATGACACAAGTGATCGACAAGAAATTGACAACCCATTGCTTGTTACATTATCCCTGAGTAACATAGGCTATATTTTTTATATCCCAAAATGTTTAAAATAAATGTCCACCCGTGCGAAGCCGGGACGGGCCGCTAGTGTGAGATATTTTCGTTGGCGATTAAATCCAGTTTATTGTAGATTAATATTTTAGTAACTATCTGGTAGCATTGGCTGTTGGCATTCTACTTCCACTTTTACTACTATCAACAAAGTTTTTACTCAATAATTTCTTGATCTTTTCCTTCAAGTGCAAAGGAAAAAACTCTTCAAGTAATTTCAAGCGTACTTTTTATCGACAATGTACAATGTGCGTTCTAAAGAAAACTGACGACCAAAAATTGCTCAGAATTCAACATTGGAAGATCATCATTAAGGAGGTCAAAAGGGACAAAATATTCCTTTACAACATTGTTACTGGTTATGAAACGTGGTGTTTTCAATATGATCCAACAACCAAGCGCCAAAGTTCTGAGTGGAAGCCGCCAGACGAGCCAAAGTCCAAAAAAACTTTGGAGAAGTCAAAAGTGATGACAATGTTGCTTTGCTTTTACGATTCCGAGTTCATTTTCCACAAGTAGTTTGGAATCACCGGGCCAAACCGTTAATGCACAATCCTCTCTCGGCATTTTGAAGCGTTTGGTGCATCGTTCGTATTCGTCGTATTCAGCCAGAATATCCTACAGAAGGAAGTTGGCATTTGTTGGAGGATAATAAACCATCTCATCGATAGATTGTTTGACTAAAAATCGCATTTTAACTGTCAACCATTCCATATATTCCCTGATTTCGCACCGTGCGACTTTTACTTTATTGAAAAAATGCATTTATCATGAAAGGAAAGCGTTTTGCGGACATAGAAGACATGCAAAAGGCTTGTACCGACATCCTGAAGTTCATCCCATTCGATTATCTCAAACACTCATTTTAGACTGTGCAAATCTGTATTGAGTCGGGAGGGGACCATTTTGAATACAATAAATCGGTTTTGCCAAAAAAACTTTTTGTTCGTATTTTTAAAGAGTACTGTTTACTTTGGAATGCACCTTGTATATGATTATTTAAAAATGTTTTAAATGGCTTGATTTATTTGAGACAAATTTAATCTTTTCAACTTTTTTGGTATATCTAATTGCTTTTGAGTAAAAAATAAAATAGGCCATCGTGCCTGTATGACAGCAAATTAAAAGAAGCCTTAATTATCAAATCATAAAGGGGAAACCTTTAAAAAAATGTTGGAAATTTCATTATTAAATAAGAATTTTAATTTCCGCACAGGAGTTAATAATGTGGTTTTACAAAAATCTATAGGAATTAAGTTGTTTATTCGAGTAGGTCCATCAGGGTATAGCCAACGATTTGGATATGCTCTGATGAGTAGGAGTGCTTTCATGCATAAACCATTAGCCCGGTCAAAATAGACATTTCAAATAACGAAAATTCCGACAGAGCTAACTTTTGGTGGAAACCTTGGGTACACTATTAGAAATAAAGTATCAAAAGTCCCCATCGGTCCCATGTGTGCTAAAAAAGTTATTCGGGGTCAAAGATCAAAATTTGAGGTTTTTTAGATTTTTTTCAAAAACGATATGTTTTATCAAAAAAGTAACCCTTACAAAAATTATAGATCTCAAAATTATCTACAAAAATGGTTCTTATACTTTTTTGTTTAAGAATCACCGATTCTAATAGTTGAAGGAGTCACGTTCTACATGATATGCACATATTTCCACACCACCTGTGAGGTAGTGTACTTTGACGCGTTTTTTTTACGTGGTTTCCCCGGTAGGCCTATTCCACGAACTGTTATGACGGAATTTTCAGGGACAATACTCTTTTAACTGTATGATGATTATTGATATTGATATTGGTTATTGACTTTAACCGTAGTTCTGATTTCTTTTAATGTTTTAATCTGATTCATACTCTTCAAAGTCGATTTCAACAGTCATGTCTTCTTCGATTTCTTCTTCTTCTTCTTCCTCCTATTCTTCTTGCTGGATGTTCATAAATTGTTCAAATGAAGATGAATCAGCTGTCTCTTCATCGAAATCACATGAATCTTCGTCTGTTGTTTTTAATTGGACATTTGAGCAAGACTGGCTTTGGCAATTAGTACACGCTGAAGAACACAGTAACCCTACTCTTCTACAGCCACATTTTAGCACTACAACCTTTTTTGCAATTGCAAAAAATAGTGTTTAGGAGTTTTTTCAGAGCAGATGGAAGTAAAGTTTGAATCGGTTCCAAAGTATTATCTGTTAATTTCCAACCCCATCTTCTGGGTTCAGTTGCTGCCTAGCCATGTCTGAACTTGATAGTATACTCGATTCATTAGCAGAAGCCAATGTTGGAGGAAGACAAGATAGTTGTACTTGTTTCTTGTTTCGTGTATTTTTTACAGAAGTTAAATATCTATATTTATTTATACAATCAATTTTTTTGGTCCTTAACAGCAAGGAGAAAGCGAATTCCTTTTGTAATTATTGTTTGAGGTGAAGAATCAATTTCTTCAATCAATCAATCTTTTTTTCCAAATAATTTCAATACTAATGTTTTACCCCTTCCGAACATTGCTGATGTAGTATCGCAGCCGGTTATCGCATGTAAAAATTAGATATGGTTTTGGCATTTTGGATAAGCAGATAAACTTTTTGAAGAATAGATTTTTGTTCGCTGTTGAGCCTTTCCAGGTTTTAAAATGTATATAATTTTATCAATTGGAGCCCTTGCACTGAGTAGTATTAATAAGTCAACATCTTCACCAACTACAATAGTTGTATTTGTTGCATTAAATTATTCTATTGCTGTTTCAATTATAAGGACATCTGCGTCATTTTGACTAAGGGACTGAGTTTCTTTTGAGTGTATATTCTCAAGTTTAGTTTATACATATAAGAGACACAAATAGGCATTTTTACTTGCATTAAGTACCTGACTATGTAAATACGTTGCATACATGTGCATATCATGTAGAAGGTGACTCCTTCAACTTTTAGAATCTCGATATCTCAGGAATGGTGGTTCTTAGAAAAAAAAGTATATGGACCATTTTTGTAGATAATTTTGAGATCTATAATTTTTGTCCGAGCTACTTTTTCATGAAACTTACCGTTTTCGAAAAAAATAAAAAAAACCTCAAAATTTGACTTTTGACCCCGAATAACTTTTTTAGTACACATGGGATCAGTGGGGACTGTTGACACTTTATTTCTAATGGTGTACCCAAGGTCTCCACCAAAATTTAGCTATGTCGCAATTTTTGTTATTTGACCACTATTTTTATGACTAATTTGACCAGACTAATAGCTGACCTCAGACACTTAGAAGTATATATATAAAAGTACTTCTTCGAGAAATTGTGGGCCAGTGATCTTGCAAAATTGTAAACTTAATGTGACTTATTTTTCCTAAAATCGTTTAGGAATGTAAGACGTTGTGAAAAATCTCACGGTAAAAGAGTATTGTATGTGAAAAGGATAGCTTTTCTTTAGCTATGGCTCATACCATCATGTTGATATTTAACTCCAAATTCTTGTATTGATGGTGTCCAGTTCTTCATTTCAGTACTGCTTTCGCCAAAGTCGATATTCTAATTTCGGGGTAGTGACCACAATCAAAAGTTCTTCTTTTTAATTTTCACTTTCATGAAGGCGTACAAACAAGCTTCGATGAGACGTAATATTGAGTAAACTAATTAAATGCGTGCGTGTGCGCGCGCGTGGTCGTATGTAATGAGTGGGCGTGTGTGGGAGGGGAGGGGGTTATAAGCCTCCTTCGCGACCGCTGAGCGCAGGTGTGGTCCTATCGGGGTTATTTTGTCTTCGTGGTAAGTTGAACCTTTCCGCGTCGAATAGAAATGGTCTGGGCATCTGTATATTTTGGATATTTTTATAAGACTATCGATATTTATGGTGAACTAAGCGTGAAAAATTTTTCAATGCACATAATGTATGAGGTGAATTTGAATACAAGGGCAGCAAATATAGTTTTCAAAGTCAAAAAATGTAAAAAAAATTGTTTAATGAAACACCCTATATAATTTTCACTTTTTAAATCTGTGTATTTCCTTTCAAATGATGTACAATACTTGATATTTATGCTGTAATTTTGGAAGGTTATGAACATATAAAACATATTTTGTAATTCGGCTGTATTTTAATGTCATCATATATTAGAACGTTTTCAATAGGATTAGAAAACAAAAACATTAAAAAAATCTAATTCTGCATTCGATTAAAAATAGAAACCAGAAGATTACACCCAGATGCTACACCTACTTCATTTACACTTGCACATCCTTTAAATGATGAAATGTGCTTGAAAGGCGCTCGAAGTAAATTGAAACCAAGGAGGATTTCGAGAGCTGTAAAAACCTCTACTTCGGGCAACTTATTTAAATTCATTGTCCTGCCGCAAATAATTTATCGGGTTGGACACTAGATATGGAGAAGGATGTATGGATATAAATTTTACAGTTCGCTTTTCCTTATAAAATAGGAATTCCTCGATTTAGAATTAAATAAAAATTGAATCCTCCATCGATCCCTGCTCACTTTCAGAATCTTAAAAAGGACAATGTATTCCCCATAAATAACGGGAAAAAGTACCTACTGCAATTTTGATATGTCACGTAGTTTTTGTGAACATTGTCCTAAAAGACACCAACATTAAAAAATTATGCTGAACCTAAAGTATGTGAACTGTTTTCATCTCGACATTACGCGCGATGAAATAATATTTTAGATAATAATCCTACAAAATTTCGTGAAAAAACGACATTATCTATAATCTAGTATAAAGTATAAAGTTACTGCCTTTTGGCAATTTAACTTCTAACAACCCCCAACCTGAACATATTGTAACGAATTGGAAATGTAAACAGAGAATCACGAATGAAAAATTACTTGACCGAACTTATTGCTGGATCATAAATAAAAATTAATTATTAGTATTGCAAACAATAAAATAGCATAAAATTGTTAATATAAAGACTGAATATAAAATAAGTATCAATTAAAGAATATCACATAGTATAAAATTAATAATTTTAATTTAATTCACAAATACAAAATAAATTTTTCAAAAGAATGCATGACATCGACACTTGTTAACACTCAGTACAGTGAGAAAACAGAATTTAAACCCAGAGTGATATATCAAATAAAAGCCCAATATCCATAGATGAATCTGATATGCATATTTTGGGTAGACGAGTAANTGCAGTCACAGATTTGAAACATTTATCCGCGGTATGGCCTAACTTGTTACAATTAGTGCATTCTAATCTTGGTTTCTTACATTGGGCCTGGTAATGGCCTTGGCCATTGCAGTTGTAACATCTCATTCCTCTTTTTCGGTCATCCTGTCTAAAAGTCCAGTGATCACGAGTGGAATTCCCATATGGCTTGATACTTTTAGGCACTACTTTTTCTCTTCTTTTCAACTGATCATGCACATCGTCATTTGGTAAAGTTGACAAATATTCAGAATATAAAGCTGCTGGTGTAGTGTAGCGCCCCGCCTTTGCACCCGTTTGAACAGTTTTATTATTAATACCATCGATAATACATGAGACAGCATTCTTGTCGGAGATTTCGCATGCTCTGGTCAACTCAGTTTTTTCGAAGTAATATTGTTCCCAAGTTTCCCAAGGAAGCTTCATTCGATTCATTTGCCTACGTAATACAGAAGCAAAATCATGATGTTCTGGGAACGTTTTTATGATAAGATCCTTCCATTCACTCCATGTTAAATCATAGTTAGTCAAACTATTAAACCAGGAACGGGCTAAACCAGTCAGTTTATTTTGCATATGGTAAATGATAACATGCTCAGACCACCCATTCAGTATAGCTAGTTGGTTGATCTTTGCTATCCATTTTACAGAGCTCATCATCGGATTGCCCGGCCGAAATTCTGGTATACAAGTAGTAGCACTAGGCACGTTCCTATTTGTATTGTCTTGTGCCGCACTGTTTACACTAGCGTCAACAAAAGTTTCAATAAGACGTTCCAAACGATCTAATCTTTCAGTGCACAACCGATATGGGGCCGGTAACTCAGGTGTTGTCGACCGATCACTGTTTTCCGGTGCAGACGCCCCTTCACGTTCGTTCATAAAACGACTCGTGCGTTGTTCCATAATAATAACAACTGTTCTTATTATTTTAATAATTACTAATAATTGTTTTAAATCACTGTGGCACACGGGATAATATCCCACCGCTGCTTGAAGTAAATTCAAGTCAGAAACTATTTTATTTAGATTTTATTGAAAAGTAACAAGAACACGACCAAGCTTACTTCACAGTTGGTATCGAATTAATATATTCCAATCGTTTTATCCTATTGCTAAAACTTGATACATCAGCTTATTCATATATATAGGTTAATGTTTAGAAACCCGGGGCCTGATTGCTGCGCTGGTCTTGTTGAATAAACATCATCACAATCTCCGAATTGTGTATCCAACTTGACCTTCGCATGGGAATCCGTTACAATTAAAACATTACTACAATTTTAATTTCATTATGACAAATTATTTCTTAAAAATGCATATGAACAACCAAAACTCCAAATAAATCTTACTTACTTACTTTAAAAAATTACAGTAATGTTCAAAAGCGTTTCCACTTTGGCAAATGTTGAAAATTAAGATAAGCGATCGGAATTTATTATACCTGTAACCGCAACTGTGAAAGAGCATGTCAGACGTATTTGTATGAATATCCTGAAAAAAATTAGATCGAAATTTGTTTGAATTTTGAGCACTCGAGAAACTAGAAATAACTATGAGCACGGGATTAAAACTCTAATAATGTTTTATTGTAACGTGTGATGGTAATAGTTTAAATAACTAGGTGGATTTCACAGAGTCTAACGGCACTTAAAGTATACGATAATTCAAGAAACAGAAATCCAAAAAATAGGTAAATTTGAAACTAATATATTGAAGATGAATTTTGTCTAGGCAAAACGTCTGAACCTGGTTCGAGCTGAGGTAGTACAGTATTGGGGGTTAGAAGTCTTGTAAAAATTGTAATAAAATTTCCAGGATCTTATTTAAAAAATGAAGTTGATGATGGTCCTGTAAAGATGAAACGTTACATATAAAAATTGATTATGCCATTCGATAGAGGGTAAAATTTGCCATGAGAAAGTGTTCTCCTTTCTTCAATATCACCTCAAACAAGGATGAAATTAAACAAAAAACTGATTTCCAAAGTTTCGTTTTTTTTTGAAATATTTCGAAAACTAATCATGTTAGTCTTGATTTTTTAGAGGCATAGTGCTGGTCCCCTTGCCTTTGCAACCTTGCCCCTATTTAAGCTACTTCGTATCTCTTACCGTTTCCGAGATCCCTGTAGTGAGAAGCGAACTTGTAACAGCCTGTACTTACTCGTGTGGAAATAAAAGGAATCTAATTAAAGAACTATTTAATATCGAAGATTTTGTTTGTAGATTTGGATACATTATTTTCTATAGAAAGCATTGGGTTTCTGGTACTATTTTTCATAAATGAGTTTAGAAGTCAAAAAAATTACCGTGTTATAAGCTTCATGATTTGCTCTATTTTTTCCACAATTTGACAATAGGCGTATTTCTTAAAGTTGGTTGCAACATTCGTTGTTACACATCCTACATCAATAAATCAATTGGTATGTTTAACTTGTTGCTACGTACTGAAACTTTTTTTTTCAAGTTAAATGTCAGAGAGAAATAAATACAATAGCCTCATATAAATAATAACGCATTCACTGACATACATCATTTGAAAGGTTTTCTTACTTAGTTCTCGAAAAAATCGAATCGCATGCTATTGACTTCTACGAATTGAGGTACGTTTTAAAACTACATATAATTCCTGGATGTGTTCCAACTAGTTTCAACAAATTGCCGCCGATATTTTGGAATTAGTTAATTATACGACAGTCGTAAGGATTTCTTATTGTTTGAACATAATAATGACGCAGTGCAATTATTATGAGGCTTGAATGCATAAAATATGAGGTTGGCGAATACAGTATAAATAAAAATAACGTGTTGCGGAAATTCAGGAATTCTAGTGGCTTACTGCAGCAATATGTAAAATTCTCAGCAGCTAATATATAAAGACTTGAACAGAATACATTTAACTGTACCACAACTTATCTGACAGTTCCATATACAGTGCGTTTCGAATTCAATCTGCACTATTATTAACTTCGTTGTTATTAGAGATACAAATCCGATTAAAATGGATAAATGAAAGGGTAGCTGAAAATCGTAGAAAATTTTGAAATTTGTCAAAGTTACTTAATTTTTTTATACTGTATACTGTACTGTACTGTACACTGTAAAAGAATCGGAGTGAGTGAAAGCAACAAAGGTACGGAATCCATTGAGTGAAATTATTGAGTACATTTTCACTTAATATTGGGCATTTTGATTATTTTACTCATTTGTGATTATATTTAAATTAAAACTGAGTACTTTCACTCAAACATAGGTACTCCTTGAATAAATTTTCACGTAAACTCGTATTTGGTGCACTTGTACCTAAATCAGAGTAAATGTCCTCATCACTGAGTGATCCCACCCTTTTTCATATCCAGATGCATTGTCTTTGTCTCTTCTGATTGTCCTATTAGGTTATTTCGTGACCGCGGCGTGGTGGATGGCAGCATGGTGTATGGTGTGCTTTGGAGTTGGACAAGTATCGGTTTATCTGGTTATTCTAGTAAAAACTGTATTTAAATGCAGTGATTTAATTACAATAATTAAAGACAATATGTATATTAAGTCTCGATTAATATTTGGTTAAATAAACGGATAGTTAAATTGTTATTTATAATTACGTATTTGTAACGTACAATATAGGTTATGGCAATCTATTCGTCCGATCAGTTCACCAATTCCTTTAATCGAGACCTAAAATATTGTCTCTAAAAACTGATTTGTGTAGAAACCACTGTGGCAGCTTAGTAGTTTATGACTTTAACACAATGATATTTAAATTAAAATTTAAAGAGAATATAAACCAAGTCTGAGTAAAAAAAATACTCAATAATAGTTAAATTTAAATCATGTTAGAGAAAAAGTTAACTCTAAACTGGTTTTATATACTCAGAATAGAGTCAAAAGTCACTCAATTGATAGTTAGCAATAACTCGGATTTGAGTAATAGTCACTCATTTCTGATGCAATAGTTTCACTCAGTTGTACTCATACTAATAGAGTGAACATTTCACTCAATCAGGTGTGGACAGAAATTGATACATTATTGAGTAAAATTGAGTGAAATTTGAGTGAAATTTTTTTACAGTGTATGTTATCTTCAATTTGGATAGAATGTTTCTTCAGTATTATAATGACTTAAAGCTTGATGGGTTTAAATCTAACGTGAAAGAAATGGAATATGCATAAGTTTTACATGTTCTGATGGTCACATTTCCTTTAACATTCAAGGTACCAACATATCAAACATTAAATCACTATAATCCTGAAACGAAGTTCTATTGAAATATAGCATATAAAATATTTCATTAAGAAAATGCCATTTTGACATATATCTTTAAATTATTTAATTATTTATACTGTTTTTCACTTACCTTAATTTAGAAAAATATTACACTGTTTTGATAGTTTAACTGATTTTGTCCAGTCTCTCGAGTTATATAATAGCTTTATTGCTCAACAGTTACTCCATTTACAGAGCAATTTTAATTTACTTCTAAAAATTATAAATAGTTACTTAATCTAAATACAGATACAATACAAACTTAGTAAATTAATTACGAAACAATTAGGTATACAAAAAAAATACAAAGATAATCCACATATCATCAAAAGATACGTTCCTGATTTAGTAATTGTATAGCAACAACCAATATACGCTCAAAATGATCAAAATGAATGTCGCACAAGTGGCATAATTTATTAAAGTTACAACACGTTACATATAAAGGTGATTTTAAAGTAAGATTCGTTATAGGAATGTTAAGAAAAAAGGTTTTCGTATGTCTTGAGTGTTCTCTGGGTATATTAAACTGATTTTGAGACAGAAAAACAGAGCAATCAATACTGTTATGTAATATTTTCTATAAAAAAGACAGTAAAGAATATTTTCTTCTTATGTCTCAACTGGTAATATCAAACCTTGTCAGCAACATATTGCATTGAGTATCAAATTCTGGATAATTTCCAACTTCTTTAAAATACAAAAATTTTAAAAATTTTCTTTGAATTCTTTCAATACTGATTTTATAACACTGATAATATGGATGGAGAAGTTTCACATTTTTTTTTCTTATTAAATTCCTTTTATCTTAAAAAGTCAATTGCCACATAAATTTTAAATTTTTAATTAATAGTTTTCCTATAAAAAAATATATAAATTCAAAATAATTCTCTATGCACTAAAACGCAGTCTTAAACAAAGACGGCTTACTCTTACGTCACGATCCGGTATCGGTCCAAATTAAACGAGTCGTGTAGAGTCGTGTTCTGTAGTCTCTCTCACTCTTACTCATTTGTGTTTATGCAAACTAAGTGTGCCGGATAGATTTTATATTATTTACTTTTACTTAACACAATATTGTTAATTATTTTAAAAACTGTACATTCTATGGCTACAGAAACTGATAATTTGTCAAAAATAGGTGTTCTATAAAATATGTTTGCATGATTTCTTTCTCATTTTCTCAACCTTTGGTGCATTAAATAGTTTGTTGGGGGTAGTTAGTATTGTGGAACTACACATGGGTACTATAATATTTATGTTCAGACACTGTTATGTTTTTCACGTTCTCGTGTTGGAATTCTGATCCTGAAGCCGCCACGCATTAAAGCTGCCTGGGTAGATATTGTGAAAATGTTCGTAGACTCTGAAAATTAACGAAACTTGTCTTTAAATTTATACACTAAAACTAACTACTCAAAACTAATCAGAATTCAATGCGAACAGAAACTAATTCAACACAAGATTAAATGACAGCAATGCAATGACAGCGCCAGCCTCCCGCGTCTTGACAGTCTTAACACTCATATACCGTATCCTGACGTCACAAATTGCTTGACCAATTAGATACCGTTTTCGCCCACCTAATTATATTCAATATTTTAATAATTAATTACATATTAATAGTTAAGTTTAAAGAGGTTTTACATATAGAAACATACTTTTATAGTAATTTTCTGCACTTTAAATAGATTTTGCTTCAAAAGAAAATTTGATGCAACTTCCTCATTCCAAATGATGCAACCATATTCTAATTTAGACCTGACAAACGAATAATATAATGTTTTTAAAGTTTTAATGTTGCTAAAGTTTCTACAGTTTCTTAATATGAAGCCATACGATTTTGCTGCCTCATTTATTTAGGTGAATATGTGTTCCCGAAAAGATAAACTATAATCAAAAAGTACACCAAGGTCCTTAACGGTTTCATAGCGAGAAAGTGCAATGTCAGTAATAACATATTCAAAAATAATAGGTAGTCTCTTCTTGGTATACGAAACAATTTTACATTTGGGTATATTAAGATGCAATTTATTATTTGAACACCGAGTTTGCAAATTGGTGAAAGACTTCTGTAATTTTAAGCAATCACCTATGGAATAAATTGATGTAAAGATTTTCATATCATCAGCAAATAATAGCTTATTGCAGTCAACTACTTGACAAATGTTAATAAAAATTAGAAATAATGAAGGCCCTACGTTTGAGCCCTGAGGGACTCCTGAAGTTGCAAAGTAATTGGGTGACACAAACCCATTATATGAAACAAATTGGACTCTATTATTTAAGTATGATTTAAATAGTGATAACGCGTTGCTATTAAAGACAAATTCGACAAGTTTCTTAAAAAGATTTGGTGATCAAGTCTGTCAAATGCCTTTGCAAAATCTGTATAAATAGTGTCCACTTGACCGCCGATATCTAAAGTATCAGATGCAAATTGAGTAAATACTATCAAATTTGTAACAGTGGACCTGTTCATCATAAAACCGTGCTGTTCCACCACTAACTGACCTCTAATAACATTGTATATACGATTATACAGTATAATTTCAAAAATTTTAGAAAAGTTGGAAAGGATAGATTAGGACGATAATTTTCAATATTCACTTTGTTGCCATTCTTAAAAATTGGACAAACCTTTGCTTGTTTCCAATCAATTGGAAATAATATTTGTCTTCAGACATAAGTTAAATAATATTTTTAAAGGAACAACGAACACAGATATACAATCTTTTATAATGAATGAGGGTAATTTATCTGGCCCAGATGTCGTCTTATTTTTTAATTTTTTGGAAGCTAATAAAATTTCAGATTCAGATATAGGTCCAAAATTAATGAATGCTGAGTTGTTGTATGAATTATTAGAGATATTGAGTTCAGAAGTAGATGGAATAAAAACACTTTCAAAAAATTTTGCAAAAGCATTGACGATGTCTTGAGAATTATCTAAACAAAGATTTCCATCCCTCATTTTGCCGGGTAATATACATATAGCGTTCGTTAAAGTGCAAATGATGTACATACCTACATATTTAACTGATATTATCATTTTTTTAACAAATTTACTTCAAATACCTATGTAGTTTACATTCATTTCGGAATTGAAGTTTCCCATATAATACATGATTTATATTCTTCATTGAAAAACGTATCCAATTTCAGAAGTGTTTGCTGCTAAATCAGTCCCTTTCAAAAGCTCATAAATCTGCCTGTGTTGTGCCCTTACAACTTCCTAACAAAAATTCTTCCTGGAGAAAAGTTGAGTGAAAAGTTAAATGGGAACAGTGTAGATACTTTCATGCTTGTTTTCAGGTACGATATTACGGAATTATTATTCGTCTTTCAACTATGATAAGGAATACTGATGTTATGCAGTACCTAATTAGTTTTGTTTCATAAGAGTTTTGCAGAGAGAAAATCGAGATATTTTGTTTACTTATTCGAGAAATTTTAATTTACTTTTACCCAAGTGTTATTTATTGAACGTATTTTAGGAAATAGTTTGTTAAAAAAAGTTTGGCCTAAGCAAATATAAAATGTATGTTACATCGAAGGGTCAAGGTGTATTTGTTTGCTCGCTTTTTCCGGATTCCATTAGAGCAGCTAGCAACAGACATCGACAAACTTTTGATGTTTCCAATTTTACTTCTTTGCCTGTCTAACGGCCTACTACAAAAGAGTGCGTTTTATTGGATTACTTTATCCCCTTAACAGGGCTTTTATTTTATTTCTTTTACAAAGTTGCAATTTACTCTAATTACTTTAAACCGTTAAATTATACTCTAAAGCTTAAAGAAAAAGGTGAAACAACTGGCGTAAAACATGATAGAGTTGTATGCATTTACATTGCCATAGGGGAAATACCTGCTGTATGTCTAAATTTCACTAGCTTCCAATTAGCGACGAATTTTCACATGCTTTGAAACAGAGTTCTTCGTCCGTCTAGATTTTGAATGTCAATTTTTAATTTCATATCAATATACTTTTAGTCTTCATAATTTGCATTTAAAAGTGTTGTTAAATTTTATACAACTTTGTACATTCAGCTACTTGAATTAATTGAAGCCTATTTCCCTTGTTTTGAGATTTTCTGTAGATAATTTTATTGTTTGGATCTTCTTTCTTGACAGTTGCTGATAATATTTAAATCAGTTTTGTTATCTAAAGGAAAATGAAATGAAAACAAACGAAAACATTTTAGCTAGAGATTTATTTATTTGATAAGATATACCAGTTTGGCTTCGACTACGTTATTGGAGAAAATAATTATCGCATGTACTTTGGTTTCGGTCGATGTTATTTCACTTAATGTCCCGTACAACTGCAGTTTCTTTTCGTTATTCATTACTGCAGTCGCTTCACAAAATACACCAAAATTAAAATACATTTCTTCGACATGCAATGCAGGCAAAATATTGTTTCCAGTTCAACGTAAATTTAGGACATAAATTTCTAGTTGCATTGCAAATATTTTCTTTGAAATAAATCGTAAAGGATTAATATTTAATTTTTTTGTAAATAGAGCTTTTTGTTTAAATTATTGCTGCAGTGTACATCAAGTGGTACATGCTATTTACTTATATATATTGCGCATTGTAACAGTTTTTATTCATATTATTTCTATATGCGAACCATATTTTGGTGCAGTCAAAGTAAAAGCAAATTATTATAATTGCATTGGATTTTTTTCTGCATACAAAGGTTGATGATATTTTATTTCAATTCTTTTTTTTGGGAACAAACTTCATCATTTGTTTTTACGCTGCTTACAAGTTATACTACAGTGGTGTAGAAAATGTTGCAGTGTTTTATTAAACAAGTGTACATGCATTTAATAAGCTAAAATAATGAAAACAAATACAGAGTAAGTAGGAAAGTCTATTTAAATAGAAGTTCAAAGAGAAAAGTTTCACAAATAGTGACAAAAATATAAAGTTACTTACTTTCATTAAAAAGAATATTAATTGAACAAACTAAATCGGAGTCGAAGAACAGCATAAAGCTTTAACCAAAACTTGAAAAAATTGAACGTAACAAGTAGTTGTATATCAGAGTATAATAATAACGAACTATTTTCAGATTTAAAAACAATTTTAACGTAAACGTACAACTTGTTATAAAAGGTGTTCATATAATATGGAAATCTAGAACATCTCTGCAATAGTCGTTAACAGTCATTTGTTTGGTATAAATGTATTTAAGAACTTCCAGAAATATCCATAGTCAGTCCGGATTTAGCCATGAAAAGGCATACATTTTTCTAAAATAAAAAGGAAATAACCTGACAAAAATAATTTTTTTTTGTTGTTTTTATCTCATATTTCGTCGACTATTTTTGCTATTTTTAACCTATTTTTTGACGTTTGAAAAAATATGATGTGTACTAGTTTGGTCAAAACCATAGGACACTTTTAGCCCAGTTAATGTAGCTGAAAATATAGTAATACCTCCGAATTTTTTATAACTGCATCGATTTTTCTCAAAATATAGAATTAGGCTCATCTTACCCCCCACTTCAAAACGTATATATGCGCTAGATGTGCTTTTTGTTTTTAAGGGGTGAAAACCACCCCTTATTGGAAAAAAAATACAAATTAAGCATTTTATATAATCAAATTTTTTTTATTTATGCAGTATGAGTAATTTCATGTGCTATCTAATATGAAACTTAATGTATCTCAAATTTTCAACCCGGAAAAACCTTTAAAAACCACCCCTTTGGATGAAAATAAAATAAATTTTTTTTTCAACTTGAAACGTTTTAATTATGCATTTTTGCAAATTAAAATTGATTTCTTGATTAAAAAAATCTTTTTTATCGATTGCAACTTTTCAACACTTGACAAAAACCCCTTCCTTCGAAAATAAAATGAAAAAATATTATTGAAAGAGTAGAAACATTTTAAATGTACATTCGTATTAAATAAACATTTACTCCCTTCTTATAAAATAATTTTGAATTGATTACAATTTTTCAACCCTTAAAAATTACCCCTTACATTTATATATACACATACACACAATTAAGATTATTTTCCTTTTTAATAATAATAAATACAAAAAAAACATTATAATTATATGTAAATGATTATTCGTCGTCACTGCTATTCTCTTCACAATCATGCTCGTCCTCTTCGATTATTGGAGGAGAATTTAGGCAGTCATAGAAATCCGTGCGATAGAGAAAGATGGCTATAATGAAGTCGTCTAATAGTCACCGCCCATTTCGACCCCAAAAGAAAATTTCTTTTATTAACATTAAATGTACTGTATTAATAACCAATCCTGACTTTTGCCCCTCAGTGTATTTTTAATTATTTCAGTTTTATTCACTTAATGTTGAATATTTATCTAATACGTAATTGTTACATACATTTGAGAAAATATATTTTAGGTTATATGAAATGTTAAAAAAGTATCTAATATGTACTATTTTAATATTTCCTTGTAGTATATATACATTCTTTCACGTAGTACCTTTGATTAGCCAAATGCCAATGGAAATAAATAAACTGGACATCAAGTCTTTTGATGTTGCTTTAAAGTTTTACAAGATACCGAAATTTAGGCATCAGTATAGTTTATGTTATAATGAAAATAACGCATTCGTGAAAGCTTTTGAAATTAAAAAGCAGATAAATTTGAATCTGTCAAAAATGCGGAAGTGTATAAATTGTATCTATATTTATATTAATACTTATTTTTAGGGCAATGTTAACGCTACTGCCTTAATACATTTTCCATTTTATACTCCATCACTTTATGCTGGTCAGTACTAATGTTTGTTATGAGTAACCTTGGCCTTTTCATTGGTGAATAGAAATGATAATTTCACTGAAAAGTATACATTATTCAGGGAATACAGAAGCAAACAGTTTTAATTGCGCAATTTTATTGTGTTGGTAAACAAAATATTTATTAACAACGCTAGTTAAAAAGTTTATATCCTTAACATTCTTGTTTGCAGAGCTTACGTTTAAATTCTGAATACCTAATTGAAATGTATTTAATTTGAGATTTATAGAAAATTAAAATTCCTTTTTTTATGAGAAATCATAAAAGAGTGGCTAAATTACAAATGTATTATTTCTGTTAAATGGAAGTTTCGTGTCTAAGATATAAAATCAATTATCTACCTAGTTGATTTTATCGATTCCTCGATATGTGTTAACATTCCCGGTACTTGAGTTGATTTATTGAACTAAAATTAATAATTTATTTGAAAACGGCTCCGCTTTCGAGATTTTAGTATTCTAAATTTTTGTATTATTTTTTATTTTAGAATATATATCCGGCCGCTGGGGAGTGAATTTTGACTCACCCTTTATATACACACATTTTTATTTGTATATTAAAATTGCAGCTAGTAGGAAATTAAGATCTGTTTTTTCTTATATGTTAGTATATTAATATGGTAAATACAATTCGTCATCTTTAATAGTGGAAATTGATATAAAAATAATGTTTTGTGATTCAGGATTGCAAAGAGTGATCTAATCGGTATAATTATTTGGTTTCAAGGCTCGTGACAGTACCGTCAGTTGTTTATAACAACCCCGCGAGTGAGGACTAAACAATACCTTTAATTAATTGTAGAAACTTAATTATTTTTTAATTTATTGCCTTGTCTCTGTTAATTCAAGGATAACGCGGTACAAATGTGTACGTTTCGCGGAAGACCCTTTATAATTGAACCATGTATGAAAAAATATGATAACGCATCATCAATGATGCAGATTTTGCATTTAAATACTCAAACACACACCATTAATATTCCTGTGCTAGGCATATGATGTCATTCATTTGAGAAATAATGTAGTAGTAAAAGATATTTGTTGTAATTAATAATTAATTTGTCAGAAGATGTTTCACAATGATAAGGTACTTTAAGAAAACTAATGTTTTTAATTTTTTTACAGGTAAGAGATGTCCGGGTCGTCACTAAACCTTGCGTTCTCTGATGCCGAAGGTGACGTGCCGATAAACTCAATTAACGACTAGTAAGTAAGTGTACATATGCATAAATTTTTAATGCGTTTCTTAGCTTTACAAATAAACGCAATTTTTTTACTTTAAAACCCATTTCTGATTTTAGTGGTAAATAAAAACGTCTTTTTTTTAATTAAGTACATCCACTTTATGCTAAAAGCTCTTAATAGATTAGTCAATAGCTGAATGTTTCCTTTTAATTTTAAATTTGTTGAGATAATTTTAAAAAACCAGTATTTATTTGGTATTTTACAATACGATTTTTTAATTAATCGGATTTTATTTTTTAAACTATATATATAAATTTATTACTAGCCCAAGTATTTTTATTTGATTTTAATAGTATAACAAATAAATTACTAAGGCCCGGTACTTTGAGTCTCGGTTAAAGTTTAACTGATCAGGCGTTTAGACTGTACATATACTAATTTATTTTATAAAGTGTAGTCACAGTCTAATCGCCTGATTAGACTCTCCCTGCCCTCTCTAATATCTATATTTTTAAATCATTGGTGTCGTAGATATTTGCGCCTGAAACTATCTTTTTCTAAAACAAAAGTTATAATTGATTAGTGATTTGGTGTTTCGTATATAACTTCAAATTATTTTATCTGGAGCTGGAATAGATGAAGCAATAAAGAGCCTCACGCGTTTTAGATTTAATTTCACCTTATTTCTTCTACCTAAAAAAAAACAGTATATCAAACAAAAGTTGAGAGCTGATGTATGTATTACATTTTATAAAAAAGCTAGGTTAACTTTATGTATCGGTATGTTATTTGTCGTCAAATTCTGGAACTTCGCCCTTGTATCTTTTTAGGTAACAGAGTTTCTCATGGTGTGGCTTGAGAGCATTGCAAATAATAATACGCCATTGGATTATAAATGGAAAACCGGAATATATAGGGCGTCTCATAATTAGTATGCGATACTTTAGCAGTAGATTCTACGATCAAATATAAGATTATTTGTTCCTATAAACTAGGGTCGAAAAATGTTTCCTAAGGGAGCTACGCCCCCCCTAAAAGAGCTTCAGGTGATCGTATATTTCAAAATATTTCCAAAACGAGTTAATGTATCATTATGAATTTTGGTATGTTGGACATTCAATAAATGTTCTAACGAAGTACATGAAAACTGTTTAAAAATTTTCGCCCCCAATCTTTTGCATGTCAATATTTTCAATTTTAAACATCAAACTATGATAGATATGAGTTTTTTACAAAAAATGTATATTTGATTTACTTCGATAAAATGCTTCGTTTTCGAAAAAAAATCGATTTTAAAGTTTTATTACATAATCTCAAGAATGGAAAAGGATTACATGAATAGGTAGGTAGGCCTTGAAAACAAACGTTTGTTTACTTGAATTAATTTGACAGATTATTAAACTCAAATTTTTGCTTTCACTTTACTGTGCTGTATTGATATTAATCTAAAGAAAAAATAAAAAATGCAAAATTTTAAAAATCGCGAGCTAGCAGACATTCATTTTGTGTATGTGTACGGCACAAAGGGAATACTAACGGCGATACCCGAATCGGAGGCAACCTGGACGTAGAATATTTTCTACGGTCCATAGACGATGGATCTTTTAAGAACTGCGAGGTCAAGGAAGCCACCAAATGATTAAAATTTTGAAAATGCCTTAACTTAATTTGATGATCATCCTAATATCAGCATTCGCACAGTGTCAAGAGACACTAATATTCCACGAAAAACAGTACATAATGAGAAATATAAGAAACGTGTATTAAAACTAATCCAAAGCTCTCATTTTAGCTTTCACGAATGGTCACTATAGTCCAGGCAAGTTAGACCAAAATCACCCAGAATATGGAGATTTTTTTCTGATGAACCGATCGAGTTGCGGTTTTCGGCATTGTCTTCGGAAAAATATCAGGAAAAAATTCTATCTATTACACTTTGGGGCTGGATTGAAACTGCATTTTGGGTGCATAAACAGCATCTTGGAATGCATCAATTTTTCCGAATGTTTTAAAAATGGTAAAAATTGACTAAAAGTTGTAGAAATTTGTGTGAACGGGTTTTCGGGGTCGGAAATTCCGAATCTAACCCTAAAAATATGCCCGACGGCCTTGGGGCCCCCCAGGGGGGCAAGGGGGGGCCTTCTGTAAAACATCGAATAACTGAGTAATTGCCTTCTAAATTTCTACTCGGGGGTTTTCGGGGTCGGGGATTCCGAATCTGACACTGGAAAATATCCATTAATCTTAGCTTGTCTATCACTGAGAAAAATTGGAATCGGAATCGTATTCCCCGACCCCAAAAACCCCCGAGTGGAAGTTTAGATGGCAATTACTCTCTCTATTCCATGTTTTCCAGAAGCCCCCCTCCCCTTTGCCATCCTGGGAGCCCAGGGGCGTCGGGCATACTTTTCAGTATCAGAATCGAAATCCCCGACCCCAAAACCCCCCGAGTCGAAATTTAGAAGGCAATTACTCAGCTATTCGATGTTTTACAGAAGGCCCCCCCTTTACCCCCTGAGTGGCACCAGGCCGTCGGGCATATTTTTCAGGGTCAGATTCGGAATCTCCGACACCGAGAACCCGTGCACACAAATTTCTACAACTTTTAGTCAATTTTTACCATTTTTAGAAAATTCGGAAAAATTGATGAACTCGAAGATTCACTTTATGCACCCGCAATGCAGTTTCGATCCAGCCCCAAAGTGTGATAGATAGACTTTTTTCCGAAGACAATGCCGAAAATCGCAACTCGATCGGTTCATCAGAAATAATTTTCTGATTTATTGTCTAACTTGCCTGGTCTACTATCCAAGGTCTTTATCCTTATCATTATCAGAGAGTACAAGACTTAAGAAATTAAGATTTTATGCGTAGAGCTATGCTGTGCATTCAACAAAATGGCAGTTATTTTGAGCAATTATTGTAACGTGAAACTTCAGTTGACTACTGTGTTTATCAGGTTTGTTTCTGTAGTAAATTACTGATAGTTTCTAAATTTGTAGTTTGAAATTGAGAAGAAAGTGGACATGAGATATAACTTCTAAATCTAAATAGATATTTTTCGAAAACGAAACATTTTACCGAAGTAAATCTAGAGTCCATTTTTTTTGTAATAAACCTATTTCTATCATCGTTTGATGTTTACATTTGAAAATATTAGAATTATCATCAAATTGATTTAAGGTATTTTCAAAATTATTTAGTGGTCTTCCTTGCCGCGCAGTTTTCTAAAAGATCCATTTTGCGTTAATCGTCTATGGACCGCAGAAAATATTCTACGTCCAAGTTGCCTGCGATTCGAATATCTCCGTTGGTATTCTCTTGGTGCCGCTAGTGCTCTCCCATTACAAAATCCATACACAAAATGAATGTCTATTAATATTATTTAAAAAATTCTGCATTTTTTCTTTAGATTTTACTTAATATCCAATACAGCACCGTAAAGTGAAAGCAAAATTTTAGTTCAATAATCTATCAAATTAATTCAAGTAAACAAACGTTTGTTTTCATGGCCTACCTACCTATTCATGTAATCCTTTTCCATTCTTGAGAATATGTAGTAAAACTTTAAAATCGATTTTTCTCGAAAAGGAAGCATTTTATCGAAGTAAATAAATAGTACATTTTTTTTTGTGAATAACTCATATCTATCATTGTTTGATGTTTAAATTTGAAAATATTGACATGCAAAAAATTGGGGGCGCGTTTTACTAGTGAATCCCCAGCCTGAGACACCCCTGACTAAAATTTTTAAACAGTTTTCATGTAGTTCATTAGAACATTCATTGAGTGTCCAACATACCAAAATTCATAATGATACGTTAACTGGTATTGGAAATATTTTGAAAAATATGATCTCCTAAGGTAAGGGACCATAGGGGGGCGTAGTTCCCTTAAGGTGTAGTTTCGGTGGTGCGTCAGCTGCTAGTCGCGCGGGGAGGGTGTTTACAGTGGAGCGTCTAGAAAAGCGCGACTCACTTGTTAGTCTACGTCTGGTGGTTAATATCATAGGTTCTCATTGTTTTTCAAATAGAGAAATTGAGTGAAAAAGATCTTATATATCTGATTTTATTATAAGAAGATTAGGAAGAACAGTTGTTAAAACAAACCTTATTGCACAAGAGGTGTGACGCCCATGATATATACAATCAACGTAAGAAGGAAGGATGTTTCAATCTCCTTATTATTGCTCATTTAAAAGATGAAATAAAGTTTAGGGATGTTTTCGATTAAATCCTAAACAGTTTAATTTCGTTTGGGGAGTACTTCATAATTAAAGAGAGAGAGAGATTTTGGAAGTTCTACTAATATTTCATCATCATGTGCAGAAAAACTCGCCATTTCTCCACTGCGACTGCGGCTAAACTGGTCCTATAGGCAGTCGAATCGCAGACGTTGCGACTCGATCGCCATCGTTCGCGGCTGGAACGCCTCACAGTTGCCACGTGCACCTAATATGCATTAGACCTCTTTTATGCACGCGTTTTTCTCCTCTCAACGCGAAATTGAGAAAAACGCTGTATATTTCTGCTCCATTTTATGCACGCGTATTCTATCAGTTGTCGCCAGTTTCATGCCACACAGTAGTCAGTGAAGTACATGAAAATGGATCCGTGTATATTGTATTTGTGCTATAAAAAAATATGTAATAGAAAACGTAAGAGGCGATGGGCAGTACATCCAATTAATAGAAATAGAATTCAATTGCGTCCATTGCATCCATGTCCCGCTTGATCAATAGCTAAACTAAAANTCTATCTTATAGCAAATTTCATAGCAAACAATTTCACCAGTAATAGTTTTTTCTGTAAACTGCATATTTAAGAAGTTATGTTGGAAAATGTTAAAAAAACACGTCATTTTTGAGTATTTTTGCAGTTTTTAATTTTTTCTGCAAATAGCACAACTTTTTTTCTTGGCGCAACCTTATATTTTCATTGTATATATTATTTTCGACCGATTTTTACTAATATCCAAGTTACGTCAAGCAACAGCCATGTCAATGTGTAATCTCCTGGACTATCCTATAGGCAGTCGAATCGCAGACGTTGCGACTCGATCGCCAGCGTTCGCGGCTGGAACGCCTCACAGTTGCCACGTGCACCTAATATGCATTAAAGCAGTAATTCGCGACAACTCGCATCCGCCAGACGCACCACCGAAACCGCACCTTTAAGAAGCATGTTTCGACCCTTGTTTATAGGAAAGATAATCTTATTTTTGATTGTAGAATCTACTGCTAAAGTATTGCACACTAATTATGGGACACCCTGTATAACCTAAAACATCTTTATGCCATTGAATTCTAATTAAAGAAAGACAGACAGGAAAATTTACTGGACGCCAATTTCAGTATCTCTTTTTCTAAAAAATCAACCTTTAGACGCCGTTTTTGTCTATCATTTCCAGAAATAGGAATACTTTCAATCATATATCCACCCTGTATATATCCCTCGTCCGTAACCGCTTGTGTTATTTTAATATTTTTCAAGACAAGATAAATAGAGTGCGAAGTGAACATGACATGGACAGTAGAATAAAACTTAATTATGAGTTGCAAAAGTTAGAGGCAAGTAACGAAATCTCGGCAATAAATCATGATTACTCCACGTATGATTGCCATGAAGGCAGCATTTTTCAACTCCATCTAATTTCTTGCTAACTGGGAAAGACATGGAAGGTGACACGGCTGATGTGACGTGTGACTAAGCCCAAAAATGAGATTAATCTGCCGAGGGTGTGCTTTGGTCACTTGATTTCTTCTAAAACGAGTAAAACACTGAAATTCTAAATTATTTGAAACATATAATTAAGCTACCTATTTATTTCTTAGTAATTTGTTGGTAAAAGAGAACTTTATTTTGTACTGTTTCAGAGAGCTTTTATTTTTAAGAAATAATTTTAATACAGCTCTGTGGTGTCGCAAATTAATCTAATTATTTTAATGAAATCTGGAAATAATTTTGATAATCATTTAATTTGTATTGAGGATGTCTTATGAGAATATACACACATTTTAAGGAAACATTCCTCAGGTAAAAATATATAAGTTTGTAAAGGGTGTCACAAAAGTAAGACAGGAATTGTGCGCCATTTTTATTCCTAAGAGTTGACAGCATTGTGCATGATCACATGTTGTAGTAAACACGTTGCGGTTAGACAAAGTGGAGCGCTATACGACGAATGAGCGAGTGTAGATTGTGAAAATTCATTACAAGTACGGAGAGTGTGTACCTGAGACTTTGCGCAAATTAGGTGGAATTTTCGGTAGAAGGATCGCCTCGAATGAAACTAAGAAAAAATTTGTTGCCAAATTTGAACAAAAGGGTTCGATTGCAGACAATAAGCCTCGTACTGACCGTTCAGCCGAAAATATTGTTACGGTGAATGATCGTGTGGCGGAAGTTTCCGTAACCTTAGTGCGCGGTCGGTCAATTAAACATTTCAAAAACCACAGTGAAGTAGATTTTAACAAAAGATCTGCATCTATTCAAGATTCAGGAAACATTTTTAAATTAAAGCACCCATTGTGCGAAGTCAGCACTAGCGGGATCCTAATGTCTGATATCCTGAGGTAACAGCATTGCTGCCCCCCAGGTGTTTGTTTCTTTTCACTATTAAACAGGCACGGTGACAGAGGATATGTATAGGATACTTGTCTTCGTGTCAGCAATGTTTGCGCCTTGCCTAGTCTGATTATGTTGAGGTGCTTGTTAAGATGTCTATGGCCTTTCAAAAGTTCTGTGACATTTGTGTTCGCTCAAGGGCCTATAATAGTATTTCTGGCCCCATGGTCTAAACGTATTCTTATTGAGACTAATGCAAAGCACAAAAACTTATAAATACGTAGGTTTAATTTGTTGGCAATTGATTTTCTACATTTGATTTTGAACTGACCTTAAACCAGAGCTAATCGCGTGAAACGGACACCGGATTCGGATTCGGCGACCCCAAAAACGTATAGATACATAGGTTTAGTTTGTTGACAATTAATTTTCTAAATTTGACGTAGAACTGACCTTAAACCAGAACTAATCGCGTCAAACGAACACCGGATTTGGATTCGGCGATTCCCCAAAAACGTATAGATACATAAGTTTAGTTTGTTGACAATTGATTTTCTATATTTGACCTTGAATTGACCTTAAACCAGAGCTAATCGTGTTAAACGGACACCGGATTCGGATTTAGCGACCCCAAAACCATATGGATACCATGGTCTTGTGTTTCGGGCCTGCCACTTTTTTTGTGGGGCTGTGTAATCTCTGAAAACAAACACAAGGCAGCAAGCGCTAGCAAATTTCGAATCTGTCAAAATGTTTGTTGAGTTTTGTTTTACGTCAAGAAAAACCAGATTTTATTAATTTTTTAAAAATTATTGAATTTCTTTAATTTTATGGGTTATTCTTCAAATAAAATAGTAGTACCACACATTGACGTGTTCGTAGTTTTATCCTCTGTCACTATCAAGTTCCAATATGGCGGTCATAAAAAAAAAACAATTGAATGTTGCATAACTGAAATAAGTGGCCATAGAAATTTTCTTTCGGTGAAAATGGATTGTTCTTATCTTCTTATTCCCCAGTACCAAATTTTAGTTCTTTCTGTTGTAAAATAAGGACGCTATGTGGCATTTTCTAAAATAGCTATTTTAAGTTTTTTCACAATATTTCAATAACTGCAGCATATCTTTGATCTGTTTGGTTTATTATAATGACCCTGAAAAGGAGCAACTTTTTCTAATTTGAAGCACCCTATATATCTTACGGTTTCTCAGATGCCAATGGTGAGCCATGAAAAACGGACCACCCTGTATTGTATCGTATGAGTTTGAACTCATGACATTTTCTTGGCTTTTCCTCTAAAGAGAGAACAGAATTAGACACCCAAACTGTTCCAAACCAGTGCCACAATAATTTACAGCATGTAGGTGGTCCTGTAAAATTAATTAGTAATGCCAGAAGGACATCGTAGGTGTAACTATATAAATAATTTTCACTTATATAAAATAATTTACGTACTAGAAGTGAAATATATTTCAACGAAGTATAAAATAATAATTAATGTCTGGCAAATTGGATTCATTTTTTGGACCGGTCATGTTTAGCAACGGAATAAAATAGACAATTTAATGTTGTAAATTCTCTTTGATTACGTTATTTTCATTTTAATATAGCAGCAGTAAAATATTTTAATTTGGGTACATATATTTTTATACAGAAATTCAAGTTTACATTATAAACATTTCATTAGAAAGGAAAGTATATGAATTTATATATTAACTGAAACACCAAGTTATAGAGGAATATTTGTTAAGAGTTAAAAACATCACATAGAAAAAAAATTATGACAGACAACTTCTAAAAATGAAAACGACATTTTATCTCATAAATTGTTTATATCGTTGCGAAAATAATAATAAGTACTTATATAAAAGTTTTTTAAATTGTAGAAAATGTCCTGCCTTTCTGTCCAATACTAACATAATTTAACATAGCATACTTTTATTTATTTGTTTTTGTTTTCTATGTGTGATTAATGTCGTGTTTTCCAAAATTGAAACGCAAAAAGCGAAAATTTTCATATTTTCTTATAATATTTAATAAAAGAAAATCTTGAATAATATTAGGCCAGGAAATATAGAGTTGGACGCGAATGTTTATTTCGGCAAGTTAAATTTATGCTAAATATTATGTACAATAACATATTAGTTTCCACAGTAATAAAAATGGGGGAAGATTGTTTAATTATATAAATTTTATGTAAATTTACGTGTTTCGCTTACATATAACTTTTTTTCGTTCATTTCCACAAGAAAACAGTAAAGTACTTTTTTTTTGTCTACAAGACCTACAAAACTAGCCCTAGAACGTCAAAAAATATTGATTAGATCAAAAGTTATTAACAGAAGAAGTTTATTTTTGACTTTTGAATTAAACATTTATAAACTATATTATTACTAGAACGTTTTGGCGTCGCATGCTTTCATTCCTTATCACTGCCTCTCACACGAAATCTGGAATCGGTAAGTTGAATAGTTTACAAGTTATAGCCTTATAAACAAATTAACTAATTATTAGTCTGGACGATCCCGAGCATCTTCCACATTCGCACTGATTTTTTTCATGGTAGATTTCATAATAATACATTGAAATCTATCATTTTTTTT
>NW_019416338.1:722196-759060 GCF_000390285.2 Anoplophora glabripennis | reverse complement strand
TTCGACTAACTCAAATATGTCCGCTTGTTTTAAAAATATATCCTAACAGCAGACAACAAAAATAAATTAGGAAATAGCGAAAGCAATTTCTCCTATCATAAACCGGTTTTTATTGGACCTCAATACGTCCTATTGTGTTTAGTTGCCATTGACTTGTGTTGTAGTGTGCACGCTAGCAGGTGAGTTCCCTTAAATTCATAAATTTAGCTACAGATTGAGAAGTTTTGTTTACTAAATTAATATTTATATATACTTGATAATTGTAGGATTGTATTGATAAACATATTACCGCAAATTTAATAAACAATACGGTTGTACAAGCGAAATTTTGAATTGTTTAAGTTAGGTCTTATTAGCATAATGTAATTTGTGCTAGATAGGACATATTGTTTTGATATAAATAAGTATAATATTGTTTAGAATAATGTTTTCTAATGTTATCTTCTGCTTTTACTTTTTATCAAAAGTGAACAATTTATTATACCTGTGTATAGTCTCTTAAATAGAGTGTGCTAATAATAGTTTGTAAAAGATCTGTCTAAACTACAATTTTATTTTCATAAATTAAAATTTAAAGCAAGGTACACCAAGTAAAATACACCTAATGTGAAATATTATCACTTGGCTATAGCTACTAAATTAGTTTTCTAATTTTGTTGCAGAACAATGTCCAACAGAACAAGAAAAATATTGGAACTGGTTGAACAGCAAAATCAAATTAACGCTTTTAATGGCAACTGTTTGATAGACAATACTCATGAAGAAATTGCAATCAATAAGACTGATCCACTTGATAAGACTGAAAGTACAAATTGTATGATTACAGAGACTGTTTTTGTACCTGAAAATGACAGTGTATTTAAAGACCCTGATTCTACAATAATGTTTGCGAACTTAGAAAACATAGATATTTGTTGCGAATTGCCTGTAGAAACACCAGTTGGGCCACTTATTAACATACAAGAGCTAGATATTGTGTTCCTTGATGGCCCTAAGACAGATAACGCCAATTGTGAAATGGAATCTAATTTGTTTTTTGGTGCAGAAGACATGAATGCAATAATATTAAATTCTCAGCCCGTTTTAACTGCCAATGAGAATGAACAAGAACAAAGTGAAGAAAATAGGAATGATCAAGATCAAAGTGAAGAAAATAAGAATGAACAAGAACAAAGTGAAAAAAAAATAAGAATGAACAAGAGCAAAGTGATGAAAATATGAATGAACAAGAACAAAGGGATGAAAATGAAAAGAAATCGAATAATGACGAGGAGATACAGGCAAGTGACATTGTTGATTATGAGATCGAAGAGCAGGAAAGCAGTAATATTGATGAAGATACAATTTTTGGAGGAAAGAATGCCCACTGGAAGAAAATAAAGAATCAGAAGCTAAGAATGCTGGGAAAACGGTATTTGGGATATACTAGGAAAGGAAACAAAGTTGAGCATAACAAGTCTAGAGATGAACGTAAAATAGGACCTACTTGTAATTCCGCGCTTTGCAAGAAAACATCAAAAAGAAAATGCTCGTTATTTACAGAACAGATGAGGCGTAAAATCTTTGAATTTTTTTGGTCAAAGATGACGTGGAATCAACGGAAAGTATTTGTTGCCAGTCATGTTACTAAAAAAGCCACGTCTAGGAAGTCAACAGAAGGAAACTCTAGAAGAGAAGGAACATTTTGGTACACATTGCCCCTCAACAATGATAAAATTCCTGTCTGGAAAATGATGTTTTTGAACACTTTGCAGCTGGGATCAAAATGTGTTCAATATTGGGTAAATAACAGTGAAAATTGTATGGTAGGTTGCACGCCAGTTACTTCGGATACAAGACGAAAGTCCTTTCAAAATGATTTAATGCACCTTGGCAATTTTTTTTCAAGCTTACCGGTTCTTCCTTCTCACTATGCTCGAAGAGATTCCTCGAAGTTTTATTTAGAACCAGTATTTTCCGGAATAACTGATCTAATGAAATTATATATTGAACAGTGTAAATTGGAAAACCGAAAACCTCTTTCTAGACAAGTATTTGCTAGGAAAATGAAGGAAAAAAGATATTTCTATCTATACTCCAAAAAAAGACAAATGTGACATCTGCGTCTCATATGAAATGGGCAATTTGGAGGAAATGAAATGGAATGTGCACTACAACAGAAAGGAAAGGGCAAGAGAAGAAAAAACAATATATAAGATACACGCGACTGAAGGAACCTGCATTGTAATAACGATGGATTTGCAGGCTGTAAAAGTATGCTCTGTCCTGAAGGCTAGTGCAACGTTTTTTAAAACAAAACTCTGTTGCTACAACTTTACAGTTTTTAATGTAGTAAGTCATCACTGCGTTTGTTATTGGTTCACTGAAGCTGAAACGGATCTTGTAGCTTCAGCATTCTGTTCATGTCTAATTGATTATATTGAATCATACTGTATAACTGAAAATAAATTACCCATTATTCTCTTCTCGGATGGCTGCACATACCAGAACCGTAACAATATTATGTCCAATGCCCTATTAAACTGTGCCATTAAACANAATAAATATGTGCATTATTTTCTTTTGCCCAATTTATGAATTTATCGTAAGCATTTTCATAAATTTTTCTCGACTTTGTTGGTATAAGTGTTGCCACTGATGTATTTCAATTTCCAGTAATTCTGGTGGTGTGCACTGCATTTCTTCAGGCATTTTAAAAACGACCCAACGCGACATCAAATTTCAACTGACACTTAATGAAACGTCAAAGCTTCTTGAATCTTTAATTCGTTGCTAGGATACTTATCTACACATTGTTAAATTTTTTTACTAGTTAAAAAATGAAAAATATTTCTACTAGTTAAACAATAGGCTGCTTCTAAAGGAGGTGTTGCACTATATAATATAAGTATTATTATACGCTTGAAGAAAAATAATATATTTGACAGTCTGTAACTCCATTGGTTTCAACCAATCTTGACGATTTTTTAATAACTTAAAGCTCTTTTCATAAGATTTCCGAATATGTAATAATATATAACGCGCGTGCGTCGTATATTTCATTTTGCAAGTTAGGCTAAAAAAAAATTCAAGGTTGCAAATTTGAAATTAAAAAAAATGATAGGTTTCAATGTATTATTATGAAATCTACCATGAAAAAAATCAGTGCGATTGTGGAAGATGCTCGGGATCGTCCAGACTAATAATTAGTTAATTTGTTTATAAGGCTATAACTTGTAAACTATTCAACTTACGCGATTCCAGATTTCTTGTGAATTATTAGACAGTGATAAGGAATGAGAGGATGCGATGCCAAAACGTTCTGGTAATAATAACGTAGTTTATAAAAATGTTTAATTCAAAAGTCATAAATAAACTTATTCTGTTTATAACTTTTGATCTAATTAATATTTTTTTAAATATGCCAAAATTAAAATCTCCCCATTGATACCTGTATGTACACCTTAAAGTAAACAGTATGTACAAAAAAAAGTAGATTAAGTGTAAAGTAATGATGTGGACAGAATCACCCCGATAGAGTTTATTCGCGCCATTCTCAGGATCCTCTTCATTTATACAAGTTATTCCTTAGGCAGTAGATGAGCTCATGGACGAGTGCAACAGCTTTGTTCCCTATGCATAGCAATTTAGCTCCTACGTCAATTTGCATAATGTTGCTCTCCCTTAATTAATTACGGCCTTATGGGTATTACACAGAATGCGCTGGAATGAGCTCGGTGTATTGTTTTACAGTGATTATCTTAGCTGTTGGATAGAATATATCCGAAATTAATAAATGTGAGACAAACTATTCATTTAATAGAAATGTCTTCGTTGTCTTTCATATAATTTTCATTGTTTATAGAAATTCGCAATAAATATATTATCATTTTCTGTGTGCATATAAGCGCTCATGAAAATTCTTGCACAATGTCTGGAATATAAATGCCATATGTTCAATGTGTAACAAAAGTAAACACTGAAAAATAATATGCAACTTCGGTTTTGAGTTTGATTCGTTTCAGAAATATATTAAAATTAAGAGATTTTTTTTGTTTGATTTGTTAACAAATAAAAGATTGTTTTACCATATTTATTAGTCATCATTAATACATATTTACCAATGATGCCAATATAAACAATCAAGAGACTATTATTAACACTTTCCTACTAACTGATAGATGAAACAATTTGTCATACCTATCAATTTATGTCTGTCGACGATTTAGGAAGATAGCGCAGTTCGGGAAACAATAAAAACAGCGGAAAATGTGTTCCAATTGAATATCGATCATTGATAATAACATATGAGATATGTTGCTGGATTGAAAGAATTGAGTTAGATACGAGATCTGATCAGAAAATAACCGAACTTAATTTTTTTAAACCTTACTATCAATTTAATATTTTACTGGTCCTTGTCTCCGTCAAAGTACTCCCCCCTTCTATTCACACACTTTTCCCAGCGGTGTTTCCATTCCGTGAAGTAGTGCTGGATAGCTTCATTTGAAATAGCGTTAAAAGACTGACGAATTTTCTTTGATGTCATTAATAGTCTTAAAACTGCTTTCTTTCAGCACTGATTTTAGTTTCGGAAATAAGAAAAAATCGCAAGGAGCCAGGTCTTACGAGTAAAGGGGGTGAGGGAGGACAGTAAGCCGATTTTTGGCACAAATTGGTGCAAGAACCATGACAATGGATCTCGTCACAACTCTGGTCGCTTTTTGCGATTTTTTTTTTCATGTGACCATTGTAAAACGCCTTGATAGAACGCACGGTTCACTGTTTCATCTTGAGGCAAGATTTTAAAATGCGCAATTCCATTAAGGTCGACGAAAACAGTGAGCATCACATTTGATCGGGACTGACATACTTTCTTGGGACGCGGATATCTTTTGCCAATCTATTGTCTCAGTGTCGTAGCCGTAAACCTAATTTTCGACTGTCGTTTTGGCTGTTCAAGGAGTTGCCGACAAACGTCCTACCTACATGATTTTCGAAACGAGAAACAAGTTTTACTACAACTCGATTCATGTTCAATTTTTCAGTAAATATTTCATGACATGACCCAATTGAGATGCTGACTTCTTTTGCAATTTCTCTGACAGTCAATTGTACGCATCAGACCTTTGACTTTCTGATCGTGGTAGTCATCAATTGAAGTCGAAGGCCTTGTGTGGTCCAGGATCATCTTCAGTTGACTGACGACCACTTTTAAATTGTGAAATTCATTCGTAGCATTGGGAACGACCCAGGGCATTATCTCCGTAAGAATGTTTCAAAAGTTAAACGTTTTCGTGAAAGCTTTCCCCTGTTTCACGCAAAATTTTCCGTTGCATCGTTCCAGAAAATCGCACATTTAAAAAATTGTCATTGACACTTAAACACGTTGCACTCAAAGAATAATATTACTAAAAATGAGTTATTAACAATACAGTGTGGTTACAGAGGAGGTTATGCGCAATGCAATACTGCCAACTGCATACCACTAAATATTTTCATTAGCCCGTTATTCAAAAAGTTCGGTTATTTTCTGAACATACCTCATATAATGAAAACTTCAGAGATTATCGTATTATTGTATACAATAAGCAAAAAAATGTATGAAAGCCACCACCAATTTTACTATTACTGTATTTTTTTTATTCTGTAAACTTTGAAAATGAACTTGGCAAGTATTCTATCTAGGAAACTGAAATGTTAAGACCTACGTTCAATGAAACTTTTTGTTTATTTTCGTCTGTACTGTTACTTTTTTTTCTGTTTATTGTTATTTACTTAAATAGTCGCGGAAAGAAAGGAGCAGTTACGGATTATTTTCATTAAATTATAAAAAGTAGACAAACAAAAAATATGTGAACAAGTTTGTGATGATATATAATACAGTGGAGCTGTATCCAAAGTATTGTTCATAGCTAGCCACTACTTTTTACAATCTTTTTGACATTTTAATTCCAAGTCGGAAAAAGTACACTTCTTTTGAGGCTATCCAAGAGTCGATCCATTTCTTGGCATCTTCATAAGAATGGAAGTGCTGCTCAGCCAGGTCATGTGCCACCGATCGGCACAAGTGATAATCAGATGATGTAATGTCTAGTGAATATGGCGGGTGAGTAGGACTTCCCATTTAAGCTTTTCCAAGTAGGTAACATGTGGTTGAGCGTTGTCATACTGCAAAATCACTTTCACTTCCTTCAATGCTGGGCTCAAACGCAGTAATTGTAGTCGGTAGAGATCTCTCGTGATGGTTTCATTCGATTTGAGCAGCTCATAATATACTACACCCAGCTGATATCACGAAATGCAGAGTAGAAGCTTGGAAGCATGGGTATTCGGCTTTGCCGACGATGGTGACGCATGACCGGGTTTGCCTCTATGCTTAGGATTATCGTAGCGTAGATATCCATTTTTCATCGTTAGTTACGATGTGACGCAAAATACCTTTATTTTCTGCCGTTGAAACAGCTCGACGTTTCTCGACTTCAACTTGTACGGCACCCAATATCCCTTCTTTTGAATTATTCTTAATGATTTCAAACGTTTTGAAACTGTTGTGTGATCAACTCAAATTATTGTGCAAGTTCAGCTAGCGTCTGGCAGTCTTCATCTTCAAACTGTTTCGGTGCGTCAGAGTATTCTTTATCTTCAACATCAAAATCATTATTTTTGAAGCGTCTAAACCAATCTCCGCATGCTGTTTAATGCATGCTGGTAACGCCATGTGTTGGAAAACAGAGATAACGTATTCAACGTCCCATTAGTTTTCAAGGTATTTAGTTTTCCAACTTTTTTTTCAATATCACCATTTACGCTGTCTGAAATTCTTTAGTTATGCCAGCAGGTAACGAATTTTTTTTTAGGCGACTTTTGAACTCCATTCCTGATTGATTAATTTTACAGGGTCGCAAGAAAATGATGTTATGTTAACAAGTATATCGAAAAATTTCTTAAAATTCAAATGTAACACCCTGTATGTTTTTATACCATGGAATGCAGAATTAAATTTTCTACAAGTCTGCATACCATATGAGTGATACATAAAATAGATCTTGAGAATTCTGGTAACATTGAAAAAAAAATCATCTATCCCAGTTTTTTACTTGGACTTCCGCACACTATTGGGACAGGCTGTATAATGTACCTACTTATTGCCAAAACTCTGTTGTTGCTTCCTAGACATGCCATAAAATAATAATATAATATAGTAAGGTAAGTGTGCCTAATATGTAAAATATCATAAAGAGCATAAATATCCAATATCGTTAAAATATATTGGGTCATAATTCCTTCTTTTATTGCTTCGTTTCCATCAATCATCAAATATATGTTTCCATCAATCATCAAATATATATTATGATACATTCCAATATCTCTAAAATTCGTCTAAATAATATATGTACCCATAATCGTATAACTAAGAAAAGTGCTTGTTACTACACTTTATTAAGGTGCTTCGCTCTGTTTTAATGGTTATAATGATGTACTACAGCAGGTTAAAACTATAAGTACCATATGATACCTTTGTATGTAGCTACTTAGTAACACACGTTATAACAAATGAGGCAAAAGTAAGAGACAGATATCACTCTTGATGAAAGTGATCTCTATTTGATTTAAGCAGAGCTACTGTTAATTTCATTTTATACAAAATGTGCGTTTATATGCTTACAACTTTAATCAAAGATGGATTGTTACGATTGTTACAACTAAGTGTTAGTAAATGTTTGAACACATTGTTACGGTAAGTACCAGAAAAAAATATGATTTAACTAAAATTTTGCTCTTCAATAAATTTCACGTGCTACTTACTTCTCTTCCCAAGAGTTGCATTTTTAAATCTAATTATCACAGTTTATGGAATTTTCAGTTGATTTGCTGTTTGGTGTTGTATATGACACAAAAAGGAAATATCAGCATCCTAGCAGCCTTAAAGCATAATGTTTGTGAAGTCCGCAGGGAATAGTTTTCAAACTATGTTGGTAGTGTGTATTTTACGTCAGATTTAAAGTTTACTCCAAGCACGTCGTATAATTTTTACAACTATATAAAAAATGACAAATATAAAATAAGTCTTTGAAGATGATGTTACGACTTTTTGGGATACGAATGACTGTTTTAAATAATGAAATGTATGCTTTTAATAACTGTAATCACTTAGTATTTTTAATGCTACCATTAACAAAATTACACTGATTTATTGTTGCATATCGTTGGCTAATAGGATCTGTTGTAATCATATAAAAGTTCTGTCTCGTCTCCAAAATTTATTTAAAGTTATAATGAGTGAGTGAGGTTCAATTTTGTCGAAAATTATTTCACTAGAATTTGTTGATATAATGGAAGTCCCTTATACCGTTTCCCAATACCAACAGACCCAATAACTTATTTACATCACAAATTTTGAATGGAGACTTATATAAAGAAACTTTTTATGCCATTTTATTTAAACGACGTTTTTACTTTTTTGCATCCTAAGAAATTATAGAAATTACTTCGCAAAGTTTTGCATAAATTTGAGACTAAGAAATAAAAACTCTAAATTGCTAATTTTATTTGAAGCGAGAGTCTGGTTGTCACATCTGCATAAATTTCAAAGATTCTATAGCAAAGTAAAAAATGTGTTTCCATTTGACTTGTAGTAGCTACATTCTCCAATGAACTTGAGAACTTTTATGTTTAGTTAAAATGATATAGTACATTTAAAAAATGAATTTCCGATTTAACTGTTTAATTTAGTTTTATGGATGAACATTATGATCGGTCGATAACTTTTCTTGATTAAAATACTCAGAAATTAGAACATTTTGCAGTTGGGGACATTAATATACATACAGTTGGGATATTAATATAGAACGCAATGACTTCTTACTACTCATTTGACAAAAGGGAAATAGAGCATTTGGAGAAGGAAATCAGGTGAGAGGAAACGAATCTAAAAGAGGAGCATCGCGATAAGAGCGAATTGAAGGAAATTGTGAACACTGAAAAAAATTCTTCGATTTCCGATGTGTTCTCTTTTCTCCTTTGGAAATTAGCTAGAAAAAGATTCTAGGATCGTTTCTGTCTTGTGAGGTTATTAGGTGAGTAGGTGCAGTCTGATTTATTTTTTATTGGAAATACCAGTGACAGTATATTACTAACTAATTACTATTTCAATGTCCTGGTATTTGCATGTTTTTTATTACGTGATGATTGAGTTTATAATAATTGTTATATTTGTTTTTAAGATTTCGATATTTCAAACGAGAATTGCATTCATTTTAATTTTAATTAAGTGTTATAAACACAGACCAAAGTTATAAACAATTTATTACCAAAGAGTCCAATTTAAAATATTAATTGTCTAGAACTTGTCATAAACATGAGTTGCTGGAAAATATGTTTCGTTGAAATAAAAGAATATATGAAAACGTTGTTACACAAAGTCATTAACGTAGATTTTTCAGAAGATCAACATAAATTTATCTAAAATACATTTGTTTTAATACATTTTATATGTCTCCTTTGCTATGAAAATATGCATATATACACAGGGTGTTCAGGCAGACCTGGGTCATTGTTTCAAGATACAGGGTGTTGAAATTAGAAAAAATTCACATTTTCTGAAATATTTTTGGGATATTTCATACACATTGATGAAACTTGGGACATTGATTTATCTAAGTAAAAATCAGTTAAGTTGCCCTATAAATATATCAACTAGTGGAGGAGGTACGAGGGGTTAGTACCACTAGGAGTCTCTTAATTTCAACATCAATGGGTATTCTGCAAATTCGGTTAATGCTTTTTTAATTTCCAATTCAATTTCTAAGGAAAAAAGTGAATGGAAATAACTGTTAAAATTTTAAATAGGTACAACGCAATGTACCTATTAAAAGTTTAAAAAATTATTGACATAGGAAATTTTCATTTTTTTCATGGGAATAGATTCTAAAGAATATCAAAATTTGTACACCAATGATATTTTTGAACTTTAACATATTACGATGTACAGTCGGCGCAAGATAAAGGTTTCCAATCTGAATCGTATTTTGTTTGAAATATGACGGCTTAACCGCTTGTCTATATGGGGCGTTCCCATTAGACTCGCCCGGCAATATTTTATTTTTTTTTGAATTTTAAAGTGACAGGTGTCAATTTTGTAGGCGGAAAACCGTGATTTAGTTAGAGATTTCAGAGTGATTTATTAGTAATTTGGATAGTGATTAATTAAATAGCGATTAGTTGAGTTGTATTTAGTGACTCTGTAGTGTACAGAGTAGTAAGGGTGAATAGTTAACAGAAGTCGGGCGATTGCAATGCTGGAAAATGGTTGGTCAGCAAGAGGTGTTGCCAGAGAACTTCATGTGAGTCACACATGTATAAATAAACTTCATCATAAATGGGAAATTGATCGTCGACTAGGAACAGGAATCAACAGAAAAACTACCGAAGATCAAGACAGAGCGTTGGTAGCATACGTTCGAGAAAATCCATTTACAGATATGCGCTACGCAATAGAGGCAACGGGCTTCCCCGGTTGTAAAAATACAGCTACAGCAAGATTAAAAGAACAAGGACTTTTTAATTATACAGCTCCTAGTAAAGAACTTCTAACAGTCCAACATCGTGAAAGAAGATTTCAATTTGCCAGAAATTACATTCAACAGGGGCAACAGTTTTGGAATAACGTCATATTTTCCGACGAAAAAATATTTCAATCCACCAATTCTGGAAAAGTTAAAGTCTATCGCCCAAGATATGTCTGCGAAAGAGCTCGTAGTGGTCGCTTTTCTGTGCCTACTTGGGCATGGATATCAGATGCCGGATAAGGAGTAATTTGGAGGATTGAGGGAAATTTGACAGGCCTTCAGTACCGCACTATATTATCCGATATAATGGTACCCTCAGTTTCAGTATTCCACAGGGAATTAATTTTTCAGCACGATAATTCACCAGTGCATACATCAGCTGTAGTTGGGGCATTTATGGAACAAAATAATATAAACGTTCTTCCTTGGCCAGCTAAAAGTCCCGATTTGAACCCGATTGAAAATTTATGGGCTTCTGTAATGCGTCAGTTGAATGAACAGTATGACGATATTCCACCAAATAGAGATACGCTCTGGGAACGTATACAAAATATTTGGAACGGTATAGACGTGAATTATATACGACGCCTTGTTACATCTATGCCAAACAGATTACAAGCCGTTATTGATTCGGATGGTGGTTGGACAAAATATTAGACTGTTTTGTTTTTTCATTGTTTATAAAATGATGTCAAAATAAGTAAATAAGTTCATAACATTATGGGCCCGGCTTCCATTCTGATAGATGTAAAATTAAAAAAAATCCTGTTTTTCTAAATATTTCGAAAACGATTTAAAAATATTACACTGAGCTTTGGTGTATAGTACAGTGGCAGTATAATATCTTAAATCGTTTTCGAGATATTTAGAAACAAACGGATTTTAAATTTCCTTCGACATCTATCTCAGAAAAGAAACATTTCCGGACCCATAATGTCATGAACTTATTTACTTATTTTCACTTCCAGAACACATCCTTAAAATATTTTCCTTTCCTCCCGAAACTATATAAGTTATAATAAAACTGTAGCTTACAATATTTTTTTAAATTGTTGCCTTCATGACCTACCTACCTACTTTCTGCAGAATATGACAAATTCTTATTTCAAAATATTAATTTTCTCAGGGACAAGGAAAATAATGTGGCAAGACAAAATAATTTCAAAATCTGTATACTCTTCTCTTTTTATAATGCATTTACTAAAGGCCTGCAATTTTTTGTTGTGTCGTTACACACGTGCCTACACAAAAAAATATGACACGCTCTTAATTATTGATGTCCACCGTCCACCGGCTCGCCCCTTTAAAAGTAGTATGCCTTTTAGGTTGGAAACCTTTATCTTGCGTCGACTGTACCTATTTAAAATTATAATTCTGACAATTCGCATTATTTTTGTGGAACAAATAGTTCTAGAGTTATATTTGATTTACTTAATTGTGCTGCAAGCTCACAGTATCGGGTGATCCAAAATTCACGCGAGATTTGAATTTTGCGGCATTTGTGCGGTAAAGTGTTGCCAACAAAAAAAAAAGATAGCGTGACAGCTGACAGTTCAGGGTTATTAAACGGAGTGCCAAACGAAAATACAACGCGTTTTCATTGTTGAGCAATAGTTAAAAAATAAGAAGGTTTGGCAACTACAGTTCACACAAAATATGATCGGAATAGTGATTCACTTCATCTGTGAAGAGATTAATTGAAATATTTAAGGAGGTCGTCTTTCAACAAGTCGTTCAACACAAAATATCGCAGCAGTTCGTGAGAGTGTTGTTGAGAGTTCAGGGCAGACATGCAATGACATCAGATCACTCATCAGGAACTCGCAGACGATGAGTTACTTCATCAACTGCAGAATGCTTGATTTGCTTGATCTATATTGGCAGTTTATTAACAGTCAACTGACAATTGATGATACTTCATAGCTTGGAAATCTGTACCTCAAGCTTTCATATCCAGTCTCGTATGTCAAAAACTTTGAAAATCAGAATTCTGTTCTGTACAGGGTGTCCCTGATAAGGATGGACAACGCTTGACCACATGTTCCTTGGATGAGAATAAGACTATTTAGCCTAACTTATCTATATACAAAAGTGCACACCTACTGAAATATAGCCTTCTAAATATAGAATAGATAACCTAGTTTTTTTCAAATAATTTAAAAACTAGTTTTCTTAGAAGCTTCAAATTTGGTACACTTATTTTTTTATATAAGCGTAATGTAAATATAGAATTTGGTGAGAATACATATACAGGATGTTCTCTTTCTAGTGCCTATGCGCCACTGGCTATCCCGTAATTTTTTTGTGTGTACGCCAGTGAAGCTAGAATTTATATATTTAAAAATAAGCACTATTTTAGAAGATTTTTTTGTTCTTACAAAATTTTGATATCGTTTATGGATTTCGAGTAAAATTAGCATTTTTTATACATTAAATATAGGCAAAAATTCCGATTTGTAAAAAATAATTTGTAGCCGCAGCCTCAAAGCAGGGAATAATAATGAAAAAACGACACATTAAAAAAATAACTACACATTTTTAGTCTTAGGATTATCAATCAGTAAAATAAAAATCAACACTAATATTTTAAATAAACAGTATCAACTAATAATGTAAGAAAGTCAACATTAATATTTTAAATAAACCTAAATTGATATTTTTAATCATATTAAAATAATTACTCTCAGTAAACGTTCAAAGTGACTTCCTTGTTCTTACAAGAACATTAGGACATTAGTTCTTCGAAAATTAAAATGAATTTTGTCTAATAATTAATTGTGCATTACCTCTCATAACATTAATTTCATGTAGTATTCTTTCCCATTATTCGTTTTCTGTATTTACTGAAAAGTTATAAACCGTGGTTCTCAACACTCCCCAACGGAAATAATTACATGGGTTTAGATCCGGGGATCGAGGTGGCCATTTTAAAGGGGCATTATTTCCTCTACCTATCCACCTGTTAGGATAGTAGCCTGTAATAACTGGTATTTTAATACTCTATTAACGGAACATTTGAAAGCCAACCTCTGCCGCTATTTACTTGTATTTACTTGAGGAATTTCTTCGACCCTTTCCAAAATTTGTTCATCCAGCTGAATAGTTCCGGTCGTACGTTATCCACGATTTAATGTTACAGGTAAAAAACGTGTTGTTTCCCGAAGGCGCCTCTCCGCATTAGCAAATGTTTTGTGATTTGGAATTCTTATTTAGGAAATCTTTCATCATATGTTCCAATAGTAGCACAACAATTTCCATCACAATAACCCAAAACTAATAACATATCAGTTTGTTCAGCAAAAGTATAAATTGCAATAAAAAACAAAGTAAGCTAAAATTAAATCACGCCTAGCTTGACACTGAATCTTTTAATTATTGTTATGAATTTGTTTCTTTGTTATATGGCACCTCTTACTAGACCGTTCCAATTTTCTTAAATCGATTTTATATTATTTAAAGTGTAAAAGATGCGAATTTTACTCGAAATCCATAAACGATATCGAAATTTTGTAAGAGCAAAAAATCTTCTAAAATAGTGCTTATTTTAAAAAATGTAAATTCTGTCGTCATTGGCGTATACACAAAAAAGTTACGGGATAGCCAGTGGCGCACAGGTACTAGAAAGAGAACATCCTGCATATGTATTCTGACCAAATTCTATATTTACATTGTCCTTATATAAAAAAATTTGTACACCAAATTTGAGGTTTCTAAGAAAAACAGTTTCCAAATTATTTGAAAAAAACTATGTTATCTGTTCTATATTTAGAAGGCTATATCTCAGTAGGCGTGCATTTTTGTATATAGGTAAGTTAGGCTAAATAGTCTTATTTTCATCCAAGGAACCTGTGGTCAAGCGTTGTCCATCCTTTTCAGGGACACCCTGTATATCACACAAGTAGTGTTAATGAGTGGGAAGAGGTTACTCAAAAAATGCCAGAAAACCGGAAATATCGCGCATTTGAAGGTGATTTGTGGAAAACTTTTGATATTCGTTTTCAGAACATCAAAATACATAGGAAAAACCGGATCTGATCTAGGCACAAGGACACAAACTATTTTTTTGTCGGCCTTTCATCATTTTTATCGTCAAAGAATCTAAATTAAAAATGGCATATAGATATTTTGAGTAACCTGAATATAAAATTATGATAGGGACTGTTTGCACTACAAACTGATTAAAAGTAACCGTAAAGTTTTTAGACAATATTTATACAACTAACCAGATGATAAATACAATTTACAATTAATGAGCGTGTATTAAGTTTGATTGTGTTAGGGTTAAACGAGAGGTAGGGTTATAAACGAGATGGGTTAGATAAAGGTAGGTTAACTTCCTTCCTGATTTTCATATAGAATTTACAATTTCTCAAGAAACAGTATTCAGTCGACTTAAAGTAACTTCAGAGGCATACTGAAAAAGTCAAAGTCAGTCCAGATCTGAGGCTGTCAGTCTTCTTTGTTTCGGTTAGTCTTTTATATCATATTAAAAATTTAAACAAATTTGAAACTTTTAAATGTGACAAAAAAGTTTTTCTATGAATGGATTCAATTAAGAAACAATAGATAGAATGTACATAAAAGAATCGATCTGCAAATATTTAATTCTTGCAATGTAAGTGGTTAATAAATAAAAGTTGCCTATTGGTGACTCTTTATTAATATTGTGTTAAGGACAAAATATTTGCTTAATCTTATAACACGTGTGCTATTGCTCAGTCAGAGTTAAAATTCGTGTCATGAGAAGAGTGTATAAATTGACTTAAAGTGCAATCAGTTTAGCCTCGAATTTAGGTAATGTAGAAGTTAAGGATGTTCTGAATATTCATATTTGCATTCGCAAGTGGCTATCATTTAAATCAAATTTAAATTCGCATTCGCGTCATCATCTGCGCATGTTGTTATAAATTTATAGCGATAGTGAAAATGTAAACAGAAAAGTAATATTCTGAAGATGTTTAATTTCATAAAAAAAGAATTTTTACTATTATTTTTAAACATTTTTTATTTTGATCTAAGAAATAACTCGAAAATGTTTAATTTTCCAAATAAAATGGAAAATACATTTTTTCTTTGAAATACAAATAGGAATCAAATAATGCACCAAACAAATTTTCAAAATGCTCAGTGGCATTATTAGAAGTTCTTGATTTATTTTTAGTATCTAATTTTTAAGTATTCGTTAATTTTCGCATTCGAATTCGCGAATATCAACTTGAAATATTTGCAATCGCATTCGTATTATTCACCAGAAATATTTTATTGTGCTACGATTTGGCAACCATGCATTCCCTGGCGACAACTGTCGCTGCTGGCTATTTTTTAGGCCTATGCCCCGGTGCAGTCACAGATAAATGTGCAATTAATCCACGTGATTGATAGATCGCAGTAATTGTCAAAGTAATGCCTCGCGCGCAATAATAAATTATTCAGCTATAACTAGATTTCAGTGGGAAATCCACACGGTATGGCCGCACCGCAAACATTAACGGCTGTACGGCAAACGGCCGCCGTACATCTTCCTTCCTACAGGAATAGACAAATGTTTAATCAATTGTTTAATTTAACGTTTGCCTTGGCGATCCCAAGGCCGGATGTGCGTCAACGGAACGGAGGTAGTCTAGGGACCCCCTGTTGCTGCTCCAGTGCATGGTCGCGATACCGTCAAGACGGAGCCATGAATCTTTCGCCCCTTGTTGTGGGTCACCTTCGTACAGTGTCGGGTGTCTTGAATGACACAACTTCACTCTGTGATGCTGATTTTTTCCAAATTAAATGGAATAAATAATCAGAGGCGTTTATGGAAAGGCTTTTTGGAGAATTCTTAAATACATAAATGTACAGTCACGAAAAAAAAATATGCCGTCTCAGTGTATACAGGGATGGCCAGAAGTACGGAATAAAATTCATATCTTTTGAATGAGTTAATTTTTTTTAAAACGCCGAAACACGTTAACTGATTTTGATTTTTTCCCATCTTTCGGTTATATAATAATTAATTTTTCTTCAACCCCCTAACCCTCAGCTACCCCTACTTTTTTTTTTTCAAATGGAAACAAGGCATGAGGGGGTATAAAACTTGTTTATTTAGTATGGCTGGATTCGGTTTTCTATAAGTTTTTCAACGAGCCCCCTCATACCTTATGTTTCCGCCAATATATACTATAATGTACTTGCTAATTATTTTTTTTTTGTCGCAAAACTCTGATTTTTTCTAATCACATTTTGTCAACTCTCCGTTTCCAGGGTAGTGAACATGAATTTGAAATAAGTTTTGTTTGCGATTTTTTCAATTGAAAAAAATATTTTATTAATTTTCAGCCATCTCGAAATGACGGGAATTGGTAAAATTTCATAAAAACTTGAGACTCGCATAAAGTAAATAATTACTAAAAATAACAATATCACGTTAATCACTACACTATGTGGGCGAACAAAATTATAAAGCTAACCCTGGAAACTTGTGACGTCAACCGAAAAATGGCGTACATATTTACCTTTTATATATTCCTTTTTTTTACTTACCTAAAGAAGGAAACTTTTCTCTTCTCTTCACCAACTCGATCACTTGTATTTATACAACGTTTTACAATACACTTGCCCATGATAAAACGTCTAATTATCGAAATCACAGCGATGCGTACACTTCAAATGCTAGGACACGACTGAGCGCTGGGCACCAAATCAGGCACCGAAGTGTTTTCACCAAAGTCGCTCTATAAGCCAGTCTAGGTGGTCTGTGCCTATAGCAGATACTTCCAGTATCTTAAAATTGTCAGTCATTCTGATAATTTTAAACTAAATAAAATTCAAATAAAATAAATGAGGGCCTGAGGAATATCATATTCTAAAAATGGTAATTTACAGTAATTAATCCTCAGAAAGGTAATGTGAGGTTATTTTGTATCAGTAAAAAACAGGAGCAATCGTGGATATTCGTATTCAACGGAAAAGTTTATATTTGTGAAAAATGTAAAAAATAGGTTTAAACGAATGATTTAACGCTCATACTCCCAAAAATACTTAATATCTTTGAAGGTATTGAACTCAAATCAATTTATTTTGAATTTTAAAGTAAGAAAGAAACTTTGTCAAGCTCATTTTTCATGTTTAAAGCTGCAAAAAGTCAATTTCTAAGGGTTCAAAATGTTGTTTTATATTCGGTTTCAAGAAATTTGATCATATTTATGATAAAAACGAAAAAAATAAGGTTGTTGACAATTAAATGCGTTACAATAAATGAAAAATATTTTGTCCTTATTTAAAATACATTGATCATACTCCACACTTTCATATTACGTTTTCATGTTGAGTGATTTGAGATAAATTTAGAGGTATTCACATAAAAAGGGATGTGGAATACTGAGAAAATGAAGGAAAAATTTAANGGGGTTAGGGGGTTGAAGAAAAATTAATTATTATATAACCGAAAGATGGGAAAAAATCAAAATCAGTTAACGTGTTTCGGCGTTTTAAAAAAAATTAACTCATTCAAAAGATATGAATTTTATTCCGTACTTCTGGCCATCCCTGTATAATACATATATACATAATACGATGGTTTTCGTTCGTCTGTCAAGTCGAACTGTTTTTTGCTATATTGTCTATAAATGGTGACAGTATTCCTCGAACAGTGCAGTACAGTGTATCTGTTTTAATCCCATAAATTTACCATATTGTCAATTGTTCCAATAGTTGAATTGAATGTTTATTTTCCTAAGACCTGGAAGAATGCTGTAATTAGCCCCATGCCTAAAGTACGTCATCCGTCATAGGCTTACGTCCCATGAGTTTATTACTCATATTGTCAAAATACTGGAGAAAATTGTATATAAACAAATATATTTTTTTAATTATATTCTGCTGTGCATCAATTCCGCTTGTGTCTAGCTTATATCACAACACTATGGTTAGTATTAGACATATTGACCGCAAATTGGCGACAATTCTTGTGTCGTTTGACTTTTCTAAAGCTTTTGCTACTATCCACTATCTTATTTTGCTAAATTAGTTCATTATGATTTTCAGGATATGTAAGTCCAGTTTACTTTTTTGGTCGTTATCTGACTGGTCACTGTCAGAAAGTAAAGGTTGGTAATAGTAAATCTGATTTGGAATACATTCCTACGTTTTGGAGTTCCACAAGTATCTATTTTGAGTCCATTATTGTTCCTTGTATATATCTATAGCAGATACTTCCAGTATCTTAAAATTGTCAATCATTCTGATAATTTTAAACTAAATAAAATTCAAATAAAATAAATGAGGAACTGAGGAATATCATATTCTAAAAATGGTAATTTACAGTAATTAATCCTCAGAAAGGTAATGTGCTGTTATTTTGTCAGTAAAAAGCAGGAGCAATCGTGGATATTCGTATTCAACGGAAAAGTTTATATTTGTGAAAAATGTAAAAAAATAGGTTTAAACGAACGATTTAACGCTCATACTCCCAAAAATACTTAATCTCTTTGAAGGTATTGAACTCAAATCAATTTATTTTGAATTTTAAAGTAAGAAAGAAACTTTGTCAAGCTCATTTTTCATGTTTAAAGCTGCAAAAAGTCAATTTCTAAGGGTTCAAAATGTTGTTTTATATTCGGTTTCAAGAAATTTGATCATATTTATGATAAAAACGAAAAAAATAAGGTTGTTGACAATTAAATGCGTTACAATAAATGAAAAATATTTTGTCCTTATTTAAAATACATTGATCATACTCCACACTTTCATATTACGTTTTCATGTTGAGTGATTTGAGATAAATTTAGAGGTATTCACATAAAAAGGGATGTGGAATACTGAGAAAATGAAAATGAAGGAAAAATTTAAATATAAAATAAATTATGTAGCATAGTTAGATAAAATCGTTACATGAAACGTATCAATTTGTCAAAATAATGAAAATAACTAAATGGATTGAAAGATTCACCAATAAAGCATAAAAAAGTTAGAAAGTACAACAAAGTAAAATTTTGCAGAAAAGTTAGATTTCATATTAGAGAATACGTTTATGGAAATTTGGAAAATTCTGAATTTTGACAAGTTGATCGACGGACAAAGAAAGAGTTGCATTTATAAATGAAAATCATGCAATAAATTAAGACTAAAACTAAAGTTTATCATACCTATAGTCAATATTTATGAGTGGAATTAAAGTTAATGCTTTTGTAAAACATTCGGAATGTCAGATCCATGTATCGACTACTATGAAAAAATTGTAGTGAATTGTTGATGTGAACTTTAAAATGACTTGGGTAGTATGAACAGATCTTCTAAACATAAAAAACTGTAGTCAAATCCCAATTTAAGTTCCAAATAGTGTATAATCTTTGAAAGTTGTCAATAATCGGTGGACCTAAAAACATTTCAATTAATAACTAATTATAGGAAAATACTGTTAATAAAAGTGAAAATAAGTTAATATTAAAGACATTGAACAATGTTACAGGCATAGAATGTATCACAAAATAGTCAAAATTTAATAATAAGTAAATTTTGTAGAAAGTTTAAAATTTAATGTAGAGAAAAGTTATAGATATCAAAATGCGCAGAAAAATGAGTAGAATCTAAAAATGTAATGATCATGCTGCTAAAAACATCCAACAGTTTAATTTGACGTCTCAATTGTTTCTAGTTTTATAAAAGTAAAACACGGCTCGAAGCAGTCAGTCTCTCATACTGAGTTGCCAAGCAGTAAATATCGTCAAAAAAACATCAGGTAAAATAAACAAATTGTGAATTAGTTACCAAGTTAAAAACGCCAAACAAAATCCACATCATTAAATGTCATATGTCAAGTGGTGAACAAAATTCATACGTTCTAAATTTCAACTTCAAACATACTGGAAGTTTAACAAGCCCCAGGTAATAAATAGTAAAATTTAATAAAAATTTGTAAAAGCAAATTAGTGCAGTGCAGTGAATAGTTGCAGCAGTTTCTGTTCGTGCAAATTCTACAAACGAAAGGCGAGAAATTAAGAGCAGCTGACAACAGGGACATCTGCCAGTCATGAAATGCACCACAATAAAGGAAATCGATTATGAAACCAGCATCACTCTATACGTAAATGTGAATCACCTAACATAATTGGTCAATTTAAACTTAAAATCAAACCGAGCTCATAACAAATTTAAATGCAGATTTCAAAGTTTAAATATGTCGACAACAAATCATTAAAATCATACTCCATTAACAAATAAAAGGGTGAAAATTTAGCTAATAAAGTATTATTAATATATTAGAAATATGTCATTAAATTGTAAATTGTTAAAATATTTTGAGAAAGCTGTAATATAATTCTATTTGTCAAATGTTAAATTGATTTTTTCATATTCATAAAACGTCAATTATCACCGAAATTACAGTACAAGAAACCACACCCTGAAGTAGAAGTTCTAAATACAGTAAAGATAAGTTTTTTCTTTGGCGCCCAATGAACCAGTCAATCAATCAATGAATAGAAAATAAAAAGATGTAAAATTGAAATTAAAAATAAAATCTGAGCAAAAACTCAACCCATTCAACAACAACATAACAAAAACGAAAACATAAAACTATATTCTTTTTTACCAACTGTACTGATTTCAACTTATATTGTTGAAAACGAAAAAAGATAGCGTGACAACTGACAGTTCAGTATTACTAAAAATGGAGCGTTACAGGAAAGAACAATGCGTTTTCATTGTTGGGCAATATTTAAAAAAATAATTTAAACTATATTGTCTTTTACCAACTGTACTGATTTCAACTAGTATTGTTGCAAACGCAAAAAATAGCGTGACAGCCGACAGTTCAGTATTACTAAAAATGGGGCGTTACAAGAAAGAACAATACGTTTTCACTGTTGAGTTTATGGTGCTTGCTATTCGCGAATGCAGCTAAGAGCTCGCCCTCTGGCGGTGACAAGTGATACCAGCGAAACAAGGTAAACATTTCTTCTGTGTGTGACATTTCGTTTTGTATTTTATTTAAAATTGTGTTTAGTGTTCCTTTTTTGTACACTGTTATTTTAAGAAAATAGTGTGAGGAAAACTTCAGCAATTATGGATAGAAAGAAGAAACTGTCAAACTATTATTGTTCAGTTCAAAATCCAGAATTAAGTTTTCATCAAACCATTGAAGAAATTTTCAAAATATTATTGCCGATAAATAATAATACTCCCTGAATTTCATGAGGGTTGTAAGTAAGAGCACTAGTTTGCAGACACAATATAAATTTCTAAATTTAAATTAACTTTGCCCAATTTTCCCATGTAGTACCACAAGATCAGCGTTAAAAACACGAACGGCAATGTCAAAATTACCTTGTCTCGGAGCTTACTGCTTTCGCCGCTTGGTGCGCTTGCATCTTAAAAATTATCGCGGATCGCGTCATGATAATCCAAGTTTTTGTGCCTAAATTGCAAAATATGCATGTAAGCGACACGTGGTTTCAACAAGACGATGCCACATACCATTCAGCCTGAAATCGTTCCTGGTCGTGTAATTTCCCGTTTTAGTGATCAGAATTGGCCGCATAGATCATGCGATTTAAAACCATTAGACTTTTTTCATTGGGTTATTTTGAAGTCTAAGGTTTGTGCCAATAAACCCTCGATCATCCACACGTCGAAAGAGGAAATTGAGCTCTGTATGAGCAAATTCACCGGAAAAAACCGACAAAAATGTGTGTATGTACCAGCAACGCCGCGCGCCGTGGAGGCCATTTACCCGATATACTATTCTATACATAACCCTATACTGTATACTTTATGAATCAATAAAATCTATATTTTCTATCAAAATTACTTGCCTGAATTTTGGGACGCCCTTTACATCTAAGCATATTGTCGTCGTTACACTCTGTGCTAGTAAATGTTCATAAAGAGTAATAGTACCATCACTTAACCAATTTTATTTCATTGTATTCGACATACATCGTTTCGTTTAATGCAGCCTGATGAACTTCCTTGGGAATTTAACTGACGAAAAGGATATAAAAACCATTTTCAATTCTTGAACACGGGTTTTCACCCCATGGGCTTTTAAAGCGTGTCACATTGTACGCGGAGACGCACGGAAAATATATGGGGTAGTTCATGCCGATGTGTGCCATTAGCGCGTGTACCGGTGTAAAGTGGGAATCCAATTCTTTTTTATATGGCAACCTGGGACATAAAATAGCTCACGAAACGTTTTAAAGATATAATTTGCCGTGCAGCTCGAATCTTATCGCCTTTCAGTTACCTAATGCATTTACCGGTTATTCTAAACCTGTGTTCATCGCGTGATAGTTATTTTGAAATCTAATTATATTTTTTATGGTATTTCCTGTGAGGTTCATTTGAACTATTGCTTTTTCAAGGTACACTCAAAAAAAGTACATGCATATTTTTAAAGCAATTGTATTTTTATGTATACATTATGAAAATGTACTGGAACCAATTTTGTACTGTGTATATACATACAGGGTGGCCAAATGAAAACGAAACAGAGCCATCTTCAGGAACTGCGTCAAGATTGTAGAAAAACGCTCAGACCCGTCGATTTTAGATTAAAGGGGGACATGTATTTTTGACTTCGCCACTTTCACCTCCAAGCAAGGGTAAGCATCACCCCAAAACATTTAAATGGCATTGGGGGTTGAGTAATATTTCTTTTGAAAGCTCTTACAATTCTCTTTACAACAGACTTTAAATTTTATAATTCCGCCCAATACTTTGAAAAAAATTTACATTTTAAAATTTAAATTATGTTTAGTTGCTTACTACTTAGTTGATTAAATGTTCAAACTGATGACCGCCCGCTTCTATACAAGAATAAAGGTTTTGTTCGAAACGTTTGCGCACATTCCAAAGCATTTCCGGAGTGATTCGACGGCATTCGTCGACGATTCATTGACGCAAATCTTCCAGCGACGCTGGCTGTGTTTTATAGATTTTACTTATTATCAAGGGGCGATAAATCCGGTGATCGTGGAGGCTGCTCAATGCTGCCTCTTCTCCCAATCCAGTTTCGTAGAAAACGTTGGTCCAAATACTGACGGACAATTAACGCATAATGCGGAGGAGCATCGTCTTGTTGAAAAATCAAATGATCTTCATCATCCTCTGGAACATTTTCAATAATATCAGTCAAGGCAGGGTCAATAGCATCTTCCAGTAATTGCACATACATTTAATTTTCCGCTGGATGCGTATGCACCTCGTGAAAAACTCTTGGGTTTGAATCGGACCAATAGCGGCAATTGTGACGATTTACCGTCCCATTCAAGAAAAAAACTGAATTCATTAGAAAAACAGATGTTAAAAAGGAACTGTGGATCGTTCCCTGCTCGCTCACTCATTATTTCGCAAACTTGCAAACGACGGTTATAATCATCCTCATGAAGTTCCTGGACTAAATGTATTTTGTATGGATGGAATTTATTATTCTTCAAAATGGTTTGTATGCTAGTTCAATTGATCCCAGACATAGATGCCAGCTGCCTCCTACTTAATGTAGGATCAAGATGAACTTGTCCCAAAACTGCAACTTAACTAGCTTCATTAATTATAGGTTTTTCAATTTCTCGTTTTTTATTGGCTACGTTCCCTGTCTCTTGAAATTTTTTTACTAACTCTAGAACATACTTCCTCCTGACATGTCGATCTTCATTAAATAGTTGAGCTGTTCTATTCGCACATTTGTTGTTCATAAAGTAAAGCGAAATGATATCTACCCTTTCCGCAAAGGAATAAACCAGTGTTTAATTTTCAAAAACACAAATAAACTAACAACCAACGCTTTCAAATAATACTAGAAAATAATTTGGAATCCACTAATTTCACGTTCATTGTGTGTGTAGCATTCATTTGTGATTTTTACAATTGTCTTTTTTTTACGAAAGTGATAACAAATCGTCAAAAATCAATGTAACGGAAGAAATACTAAATTTATACCATTAGCGTACTTAACTCGAATGACATTTTACCGTTACTAATTGTTTGTACATAAGTTTCAACTTTAAAATCAAAATTCTTAATCAGTATTGGGCGGAATTATAAAATTTAAAGTTTGTTGTAAAGAGAATTGTAAGAGCTTTCAAAAGGAATATTACTAACCCCCAATGCCATTTAAATATTTTTGGGGTGATGCTTACCCTTGCTTGGGGGTGAAAGTGGCGGAGTAAAAAATACCAGCAAAGAATGTCCCCCTTTAATCTAAAATCGACGGGTCTGAGCGTTTTTCTACAATCGACGCAGTTCCTGAAAATGTCTGTTTCGTTTTCATTTGGCCACCCTGTATCCTAATTTGTAATAGTTTTACGTATTTTGTTTTATTATTTTGTACAACAACTGTACAATAAGATTTACTGAATTACATTATGTAGTAAGATAAATGTTTAAAAAATATAATATCTATGAAAAGTAAATAGATAGTCACTAACACCATTTATCTAAATACAGTGTACAACTCATCTCAGAACTGAAAAGGAACTGCTCAACGTCCTGTACAACGCTCCGCTCAGCGCTATGCTCAACGCCCTGCCGTCTTCCACCTGAAGATCCTGCCTTTGATAGCAGGAACGTATTAGCCTTTATTAAACAAACACCTAAGTATTGGATGAATGTGGCAATCGGTTTGAAGATAATTTAAAATAGCATAATTGTTTATAAAAAATACTCATGTACCTAATTGAACAAATAATATTTATTTATCCCAAAAGTGCTAAACGTCAAAATTGCACAATTGTGCAAAGGTAATTTATCTTAGCATTTAAAGAAAAAAATCTGTTTAATATTTTACACAAATGGTTTTCAATAAAGGTAAATAAGTGGACATACAAATTAAATTTCCAATTTAAAGACACTGCTATCGAAAGAGAATTGTATGAACTTCATGCACAAAAATTAATAACGTGTGTAGAAAATATGTACGAGTATATCGATTATTTTCAGTATATTTTCATACAAAATAAGTGGTTTTATATAGATACAGGTATTTAAACAGATAAAGGAAAAACACGGGTTAAGGACATTTGCTTAATCCTGTTTAACTTTTTCGAGAACAAAATTCAATTGAATTTTGAATACAATAGTTGCACATGAATACTTTTGTTTTTTTTAATTTTTGTTTTTTTCACATCAAGTTCAACATAAAGCCATATTCCTTTGTTACTTCAAAAAATGCATATTTGTTTAAAATAAATGTTTGATCTAATACTAAATATAGGTAATACATTCATATAAGTATTATATGTTTTTTATGATAATAAAAAGTGTGAAGTAAATAATAATTGAATAATCTGAAACTTAAACATAATTAAATAGCGAGATAACATTTCTGTTATATACCAGGTACCTACTATTATGATTACAAATATTTGCCTCTTTTCATATGTTAGGGGCCTTGAAAAGTTTTGTTTATTCCATTGATTTAATCCTTATTTTATAAAATGAATTTCGTAGAGAATAATAAATATCCATTTATAAAGAAAATGAAAAAATGAGCAGAATGTCTATATACCCATACTTTTTGGTCAAGAAAAAAAAAAATTTTATGGAAGAATATTCGACTAACGGTAAAATGTCTCACAGTAACCTGAAAAAGGTTCTGTGCAATATACTGATTACTTTTGGATATACATATTGACAAAATTCTTAAAAATAAAATTTAACGATTTGTTTTGAGAAAGTAAAAGTCCTCGTTACTTAAAAAAATCTTATATTTCGACATTCCGTTATCCTTATGATTTATGGTACATTATTCTGAAACCCTCTGTATACAGCAATAATTAACTTTAAATCCTACAATATAATAAGGATTTAATAAATTGATCAGTACAAAATAAACTTCCACTTGATCTCTTCGAAGGGTGTTACTAAGATCTCAAATAGTATTCATTCAAGTATGATATAATAAGCGGTCGAATGGTTATACTTATACATCACAGTCTGTTAATAAAGCCTAGTTTATTTTGTAAAGATTTTACGTTGGTAGCATACCAGTAATACATCAAATATAATGTTTGTGTAAATATTAGCATATTAATGTTGAGGTTTTATGCAAAATGTTCGTAGTAATATATAAAACTGATTGATTTATGAAAATGAATGATAATATTTCATTTTAGTAGGATAATTTATCAGTTCTTTAGAGCTTTAATTAAAGTTTATTGCTGTTAATAATGTTTAAGCATATTAATTAATAATACCTTTGTAATGTTAAAAGATATTCATTAATAGTATCGGTATAGTGTTAAAAGGTATTCAGTAATAATATTGATATGAGTCACATTATCTAATTACTGCATAAATTTACCAAATATTTGTCAGTAATTTTTATTTGTGGGGTGGTTCCACTATTAGTGTCACATGGGCAGAAAATGAACATTAGTAGCCCGAGGATATTAGCTACCCCAGCGAGTGAAGCGAATTGATAGCTAAGGACTACCAATGCGTTCTCTGCAAATGTGCACCTAAATCTGTTTTCGCCTAGCATTAAACAAAACCAAAAGAATTTTGGTTTAAATTGACATTTAATGAAAAATTATATAAAACGTCAAAGTACGCAAGTGACAAGCAAAGGTGTCCAGATTGTGAAAAACTACAAAATCGTGTTGTTATAAGTTTAGTGGCGCAAGGTTGATAAATATTACTTTCGCTCATAGTTTTAGGGTCAATATGATTCATTTTCACGTATACTAGACGAAAAAAAATATAGCTGCGCTTTTAGAGGTGAATATTTTCTTCAGCAAAAAGTAGATGCCAACTACTGGAATCATCTGTATGGTTAAAACTTCAGTTTATTTCAGTTAAATCCACTTCAACACTAGTGGAATAGTTTTAGCTAAGAGTATTTTTGAATTTCTAATGCAAGCGATGTTCTAGAGATGGCGGATACTGTACAAAGAGCTTACAGATTTTTTCTTGGCATATTCCTATCGCTAATAGTTTAAACTATTAATAGAGCAGGTCCATGAATTAGTTGACAGAAAGACAATAGGTTACACTTGGTAAGTCTGGCAACTGTATTGGACAATTATTCTTGGCGCTAAACTTTCGTTATTTTGCCAGAACGTATTTAGATTCCTACGATACGCTGGTGATTGCGAAGGAATAACTAATACGTTTTGATTTCCTAATGGTGGTCTAGAAGGATATTAAATAGGGCAGTTGAAATTAATTATAAAGATTTATTTTTATGGTGACGATTTAATCTTGATACAGTCGATCTAGATTACTATCTAACAGGTGGCACTAAAATTAAGAGAGAGTTGGTGGGATTTGAGTTTCCAGAAAATATATAACTATATTAAATATTATGTGTGATTTATTCGAATATGACAAATAAAATGGGTGGGTATTTCCACACAGAAAACTTGTCAAAGGTGCGGCCCATGAATATAATTTACTTAAGATCATCTGAAATAGACATTGTTAACAGCCATGTTTGCACTAACTTGGTATTGTTTACTATTTTAAGCGTATACTAAGTTCTTCACTAATAAAAGTCTATTGACATGTGGGCTGGATTACTCGGAGGCCAAGAAATAAAACCACCGTCATATCCAACAACCTGTTGAAGGGAGACACATTCTGCTGGACGCACTTGGTAAACTCTTACCATCATTTGGTACAGGAATGAGGGAAAACTGGAAAATCTTCAGGAAAACCCAATTAATTTCTCGGACTGGAATCAATCTGTCACATTGACACTAACAAACAACAAACGTTCTTCCATTCTATGAAGCTTGCAGAGAGGTTGCCTATTTCCCTTCTATGAGTATCTGGTCGCAAGATCGAACCCATAAAATGGCGACATCGATTCAAATACTTACACTTCAACTGCTAGGTCACCGACCATGTAACCGTATGGTTAAAACCTCACGGTTGCCTTCTTCATAAACCTAATTCATAGTTAGGGAATGCTTGGATGAAATTGCTAAAAATTGAAAGTAATATCCAAGGTCGACATAATTTTATTCTGCATTTGCATTTTCATTTTTTTAAAGCAATTACCTTTAGAAGTCTGACTGAGGTTTCTGATGCATTTTATATGGTGAAAAGTTAGCAACGAAAAAATTTTTAGTTAGCTCTATTGCAAAATATGGTCGAATGCTTTCCAAAATAATGTTAGGTGCTGTTGAGTGATATGAAAAATTTTTAGTATTGTCAGTTTACGGTGTTTTATTTAGATAAAAAGTGAAATAGAAAAGTAGAATTTATAAACCAGAAACTGTGCTGGTGAAAATTTATACCTCCTACTTGGCAGTTCAATTAAATAACAAAACCGGGACTCTGATGCCAAATTCTTTACATTTGCCAAAATTTCAAGGATTTTTATGTGACCTTCATGCGAAGTCTTTCTGGTTTTTCAGCTTTTCCTTGTTCGTTTGAAAAATTTGTTAAATAATTCTTTAGCCTTTAGCCAAATTAGATCAATTACCACAACACGCCATTACTACTATTAATAGCTTGCATAAATGTTTCTGTTTTGTTTTTTAAAGCACACTTTTGATTTTTGAAAGAAAAAGGAAGTATACATATAGGTAAATTATTTTAGAAATTAATTTTTTTTAGCACTGTATATTTGAGAAAAGTTTCGTAGTATATGTAACGTTAGTTTTTAATGTTAACAATATGCATTTATATGTTACTTATGTACCTATTTGTTTTATTTTTTTATTTATTTAAATTTTTCCATCAGTTTTTTGTAATGAACCAATAATTCCACATGTTCCCTATATATGTAAGCTTTTGTTTTGAATACTATGTTATTGGTATAACCAACACAGAACTGCATATAAATTGTACAGGATATCCTTCGAGGAAGTACACAAACTTTAAAAGGACATACCTCGGGAAAAATAAACAAAAATGTTATAAACCTTAGTCCGGAACTGTTTTCGCGATATGGGTCTTCAATTTTTTTTTGTAATATGTATCAATATAATATATTATAGGTTATACCTACATATTGCATGTCAGTTAAGAAGGAGGTTATCCCTTTTCGTGAACTTCTACGCCTATGACTTTTTAAAAATATGTATGCGTAGTTTGATAAAGGGACACATTTAGGAAAATAAATCAATAGGTATTGTAAATTGTTTGTATTTTCTTAGAAATTTTACATAAGAAATTATTAACCCTTTATTTTTTTTATAAAATATACTTTTTTTTATTTTAGTTAATAAGTTAACCAACCCACAGAAAAACTAAATATGAACGAATTCATATGCAAATATAATAAATAGGTAAATATTGAACTTATGGACCAGATTCAATCCGTCATTAGCGAAACGTTGATGAACATTAATAAAAATGTGTGGATGCGGCTGATGTCTTCTATTAGGAAATCGTCTCCGGTATGCCCTAGCAGCTTCTCCCGAGTTCCCATTGGCAAACCCGTATATGAAGTGAATATCTGCGTATTCTTGGTTCGTAAACTTAAACAGCATTTTGAATTTGTTGCAATTTTTTTTAATACTCTACACACAATTAGAAACTATAATAAAATAAGCGCAAATGTCAATATTAGAATGACATTTCAAGTCTGATTTGATTTCTAAACAGTATTTTCGGTTTTTCTTGAAAACGCCACCTCCTATCGACTTTGGACAAGAGGGCCTTTTCTGGGTAAAATTGAATGCTCTTTCATATTTTTCGAAAACATTTGCAAAATATCAAATCGGCTATACTTTTTTTTATAAAAATATGCATAGAGACCCCTCTATCTCCACCACTGGAACTAATATGCGATGATTCTCTGTGTCAAATTATTTGCCCTCAAATACTAAGTCTTTCGCCGCAACATGATGATTTTTTTGTCAGCGGTTATTTAGTTAAAAAATAGATAAATAAAACAAAAATAAAATTGAACGCCCTGTATCTCAGAAACGAAGAGTCTTAGGACCCATATATATAGGAACTTTTAGACTCAAAATGAGGTCTTCTACTGATTCCTGAAGTCCTGCTATTTAAATGTGAGACACCCTGTATATAGGAACTTTTAGACTCAAAATGAGGTCTTCTACTGATTCCTGAAGTCCTGCTATTTAAATGTGAGACACCCTGTATATTCAGCTTGTACAGTGTTCAGGAAAGAATTGGCATATTACAAAACTAGTTGGCATGGGTCTAAATTAAATAGACTGATTTGAGTTAAGTTACCTTAGTACAATTGCTTCCTTAAAAAGTCATGGACTTACGTAAAAAATGTTTTTCTTTAATTTTTTCGAGATAACTCGTTTTTGGGGTGGCCGAATATGAATATGATTCAGAGTTCCACCGTCCCAGAGAAAAATGCTTTATATTTTTTTGTAGCAGTCGTCTTTTAATTGTAAACTGAGTATTTGGAGGTATTCTAGTCTAATTAAACTTTACTTTTTTTAATTTGAAAACTACTTTTTCGGCTACAACTTTCAAATTATTTGGAGTACCAAAATGAAATTTTTAGAAGCTTTTAATAGTAGTCTATCATTCAATTTAGTTGTAAGACGCGAAAAAAATTCCCCCGCTGGGGCCAATTAGATGAGGTAGGTTTCTTTTTTTCGCCCCTCCAATTTTTTTTCGACGTTTTTGCAATCTTATAAAATTAATTTTCATAGTTTTATAATATATAAAAAAGCAATTGAATTTAAAGACGGAGCTTGCATAGACACATAATAATACTGTATTGACAAGGTAGCCAAGTATTTATTAAAAAATAATGAAAGAAATAAGACTCATAATAAATTTTAACCATTCTTTTGAAGAATACATAAGTGTATTATTCGCAAGCATCTGGCACTCATCCGAAATTCTTCATTACAATTCTGCCGGAGGATCAAATACGGTGATGTAAACCTTTGAGTTCGAAAAGCTCTGCAATGTAAAATTCTAGTGGATTTATGCTTGAAGTGGGCCAATGAATGGGTAGGTACATCTGCATTCTGCCAATTTATTTTTATGCTACTCCCTTGCCCTTGTAAAATGAGGTACCATTTGTATAAGGCGATTTTTTAAAAAAATCAAATACATGTTACCGCCAAATTTCCTGGTAAAATATGAAATCCAATAAACTTCGTTGCCCATACATTGATCTTAAAAGTATGTTGATAATGAAAACGTGGATTTTCTTCACTCCAGGATTACCAGGATTGACTTCGTTCATTTCTACCATGGTCTAACAAAAATCTACTGCGAATACACTCTGAAAGCAGTTGGTTGCGAACGTAATGTTCTTGATGTAATTTGCTTAGTAGGTACTTACTGTTGGCAATTTCTAATATTTTCTCGTCAATTTCCACTGGTCGGATGTTTTAACATTAATAAAGGTTAGTAAATTGGATACATTTAGTAGAGAAAATTTCTCTCCATATCTTCTGACAGCAGCTTTGGCGTTGTCCAAACATTCATCCAACGCTAATAACATATCTGTGTATGTCGCAAAAGTAATTCGCCCATGTTTTCAAAAGTAACAATTGTAGTACCCTTAAAAGATCCAGAAAATTTCAATTTGATATTCCAAAGCGTGTTTGAAAGTTATAACCGAAAACGTGATCTCCCCCTTAATTTTGTTAAAATATGTGTATTCCATTTTTAATCACCCTGTATACTATATAGAAACAAGGGAACTAGTATACAAGCATTTTTTTAAATAGTTGTGACAAAGTGACGAAATTAGACCGTTAAAAATAAACCCTCGGTCAGTGGGACAATAATTTTGATACGGTGTTTATTGCGGCACAAGCGTCTCTAAATGTCGTTGATTTATTTCGTAGCTGGCACGATTGCAAACTTATAATTATTATTAATTAGACTTGCAGTTTCTATTAAAATCGAATTTCCAGGTTATTATTAGAAAATTGCGTTGGGAATTCTCCGACTCACGGTTATGTGTTTCCATGGAGATTGTGATCAAGCATACAGGATTCACTTAACGTTCATGTATAAATATCGGCACAATAAATTTTGTCGGAATAAGTTGCCCTGCGATTTAGCTTTTCCGCTGCTGCAACCAGTGTTTGAGAACGAGACGGGTTCTGATGCGTGCCAAATTTATTCGTTCCCTAATATTTATCTCACTTCTTTTTTAAATGTAAACAGTACGTGAAGGTCGTTGCGCTCTTTTCTTGAATAAAAATAAACTTTGGAATCACATTTTTTTATTTGAATAGGATTTGCATAAAATTTCTCAGGGTTTTTGTTGAAGAAGATTCGCATACAAATAACATTTAAATAGAACAAAATCAATAAACTACACTATACTACAGTATATTGAAAAAGGTATTTATTTGGACTGAACAAATATCATTTGCCATGAACTAATCCTAGTTTTGGATATTGCCTAGAATATATAGTGTGAAAAGTAATTAATAATAAGTTTTTGTTTTGCAATAAATTTCATTTGATTGTTAATTTATTTTGACTTTAATATTTCGCTTCTTTATTATTAATCTACATATGTTATGTAGGTGACGTAAAATTATTAATAATTAAATTATTGTGTATTGTTAAATTGGGTGTCATTATAAGGGACCCCACACAGACCTTATGTGAATTGGCCCTCGATTAAATTCGCTGTAACTTAAATATATTGTTCCCCTTGACCTCCTCGTCAAAAGTTCTCATGGACAGAAGTCCCGAAAATCCACAGTTTTCCTGATATCAAAGCTGAAAATACCACTTTTTTGCAGCTCGATGTTTATACCGTTAGAAAAGATCGTGAGGGTTCCTTGGGAGTTTCTAAGTGTTCTTTTGGTCTTTGTTTCAGTCTGGACACTTTTTTGGTTGCTGATTTCAGATGGTACAGACCCGACCAGTGAAAAGTTGACAGCTTTAAAAATTAATTCAAACTCAATAAAAAGGCCACCAAAACGTATGTGCGGATTTTTTATACTTTTCTTAATCCGATACATTACCATTGAAAACGGATTAGTAAAGGCAATAGGTATGCGCAGACGATTCACAGTGCTCTCACGCATGCTCAGTAGGTACAAAACCGTCAGAAACATGCGCAGTTGATGCCAAGTGTACAATAAATAATAAACTGTAATAAAAAGTATGGTAGAATTTCCATGGTAACCTGTTGTCATGGAATGTTCAAGAAAAATTTATGTATAATAAATATATATTTTAATGGTTTTATTTAATATTACATAAATGTTAGGTACACGAATTTTCCTTGAACATTCCATGGCAACAGGTTACAAGTTCCAGAAATTTTACCATACTTTTATTACAGTAATGTAAACACAATTCCGACCAAACTAGTTATTGGTTTTATAAGATGATACTACTATACACCTAAATTTAAACCTAGATCTAATTTTCGATATTATACTCGAAATTCTTTGAAATTTAAAGATCACCTCTGTTATAGTTTTTCCGATATCAATTGAAGAACCAAGAGGTTGGCAGTATGTACCAGGTTCGGTCGCTGACACAGCAACTCGGCATTCAAATATTTGAGAAACTTGTTCCCATTTTTATTCAGCCATACCCATATACAGGTCTAATCGCCCAGTTGAAGAATGAGCGCGAGGGCAAACGCGGCACAAACACAGCCGTACTGGTTCACCTGGCCATAAATTCGGTTGTCAACAAATGGCCTAGCAGTGCAGTGCAGCAATGCGAAATTTGGTGTGATTCAGGTAATTTTAATTTATTATATGCACCTTCTGTTAATTAATATTACAATTGTGAAGGGGAGAAATAAGAGGGATTTTTTATTTACTAATAAATATTATCACAACATGGCATTTTGGAGACCTTTTGAAACGGAACAAATCGAAATTTACCATCAGTATACTAAAATTGCTTGAGGACATAGGTAATTAAAATATGTTGTTAGTCAAATGAACATATAATAGAAATTTTGTACACATTAGATACAAATTATTATAATTTTTTATCTTTAGCAGAAAACTTTTTTAGGGGCGCCTATGAAACTCATTAAATTTTATTGCTAGACGTTTTTATACTTGTTCAACTGATTTCGGAAAGACTATAGTAAAAATTGCTATTTTATATATTTTATTTATATTGTTCTATTGTATTCACTATAAAGTAATGTATAACATACGAGTTATAAATATAAATAATGTATCTTCTCTTAATTTCGTAACAGATTTTTTCAGTGATTTTGCTTTAAAATGTTAGTGTTTAGTTTCATTAACGATTTTGGTGCGAAATTTCCTTTTCGAATATCGGACATGCTTGTGTCATCGATCATTTTCAAAATATTTTTTTCATGTTGAAAATCTTTAGAAATAATTTGTCATTTTTGATATAAGTGAAAATTAAACATAACTTTAATCTAGAATTCATTTTACCTATAATATTCCAAAGTAATATTACCGATCATTTTATGACCATTTTACAAATAATACTAGATGTGCCTAAACCAAGTCAACAATCCAGTTACGTTGAAAATGTCGACTTTAACAAATTAACTTCGGTGATGAGTAACATACTTTGGGAGTCTATATATACAAAACCAGATCCTGATGTAGCTACAAAAACTTTTATAGAAATTGTAACTGAAGCAGTAAAACAAAGCACTTATGTTAAAGTTATTAAAAGAAAAAAAAATTAAAAAGTCTGCCTGGATTACAAATGCAATTTTAAGATCGGTGAACCAAAAAAATCTAATGTATCGTAATTTACAAAAAAATCCACATAACTTAAATCTAGAAAAACAATATAAAGAATATAAAAACAAATTAACAAATATAATCAGAAAAGCAAATAAAAAATATTATAATGAATTGATAAGCAAAAACAAAAACAATTCCAAAAATCTATGGAAAATAGTTCAAAACATAACAAAGTCTAGCTCAAAAAAACAAATTTACCGTCACTTGATAAATGAGAATAATGTTGAATTAACTGATAACATNGAAAAGCAAAGGAAAAATATTATAATGAATTGATAAGCAAAAACAAAAACAATTCCAAAAATCTATGGAAAATAGTTCAAAACATAACAAAGTCTAGCTCAAAAAAACCAATTTACCGTCACTTGATAAATGAGAATAATGTTGAATTAACTGATAACATAGATATGGCTGAGGAATTCATCAAAACCTTTTCCAATATAGGGAAAAAATTGGCACATAAAATAATACCCAATAGAGAGAGTTGCTTTTAGAGGTACTGATTCACTAAATTCGCTAGTTTTACTGCCCACAGATCACCAAGAAGTCAAAGACATTATACCAAATTTAAAAAATAAAAATTCTTCTGGAATTAAACATATTGTGGAGTTTGTGACTGAGCCGATTACATTATAAATGAGTGCATGAAAACTGGTACTTGGCCATCTGCATTTAAAAGCTGTGGTTACACCTATTTTAAAAAAAAGGAAATAGTGCGTTATCAACTAACTATAGGCCCATTTCTTTAATAACAATTATCTGTAAAATATTTGAAAAAATTATTGAAATAAGAATTACATCTTTTTAAAATAAATATATGTTACTTTCACAAAAACAATATGGTTTTAAGGAACATACGTCCACCCAAGATGCTATCATAACGCTCACAAATAGTGTCTCCTCTGCTCTAGATAAAGGCCAGCCTTGCTTGTGCACTTTCATTGACCTTACCAAAGCCTTTGACACTGTTAGTCATCCTATGCTTCTAGAATCGCTTGAAAATATAGGAATTAGAGGTCAATGTCATAAACTCTTAGAGAGTTATTTGTCAAATAGAAAACAGTGTGTAAGGGTTGGAGGTGAGTGCAGTGGATGGTTACCTGTCGAATATGGTGTTCCGCAAGGCACGGTTTTAGGGCCCCTGTTATTTTTAATATATATTAATGATTTATTTGGCCTACTTACCAGTGGAGAGGTTATAGGCTTTGCAGACGATACAGCTATTTTCCATAAAGGTAACACTTGGGATGAACTGAAAGAAACTGTGGAAAGTGAATTGTCTTATGTAAAAGATTGGTTCAGTTACAAACTATTGACAATTAACCTGGAAAAGACGAGCTACTTGCCTTTTACATGCAATAAGTCAGTTTCCCCATCTTTTAATTATCTGAAATTAGAAAGCCAGGGTCATACAATTAGAATCTTACCTGCAATAAAAACAAAATATTTAGGTGTTTTTATAGATTGTCATTTGAGATGGGATATACATATAAATTATGTTATAAAGAAGCTTCAGTCCATTTTATATACCTTTAAGTACCTCTGTAGGTTGTTGTCTAGACAATATCTAAAAATGGTCTATCATGCTTTAATACAGAGTCATATAAATTACGCTGTACTATCTTGGGGTTCAGCGGTTAGTAGTCACATTGAACCTCTCACAATTATACAAAAAAGATTTTTAAAGATGATGTTACAAAAAGAATTAA